>NC_092211.1:6023903-6089790 GCF_043381705.1 Parasteatoda tepidariorum
TTTTTTGGATTATAATCGGAACGAATTCAATCAAATATTAACGAAGCAGACAAATAGTCTATAATGATTGCCCAATAAAGCGGGGTTCTACTGTATTATTAAAAATCATGTAAAGAAGTCTAACCTAATGCAGCACTTACTTTGACAATACATTTAAGACCTAAATATTGTGTTACGCAGTTTTTTTTGGATTATAATCGGAACGAATTCAATTAAATATAAACGAAGCAGGCAAATAGTCTATAATTATTGCCCAATAAAGCGGGGTTCTACTGTATTATTAAAAATCATGTAAAGAAGTCTAACCTAATGCAGCACGAATCAAGCGTACTAGAATATACTACATTTGAGTCCAAAACATTGTATTACGCATATTTTTTTGGATTATAATCGGAACGAATTCAATTAAATATTAACGAAGCAGGCAAATAGTCTATAATTATTGCCCAATAAAGCGGGGTTCTACTGTATTATTAAAAATCATGTAATGGACTCTAACCTAATGCAGCATGAGTCAAACGTAACAGAAGATGCTTTATTTTAGTCCAAAATATTGTGTTTTACGTATTAAATTGGATTACTATCGAAAATTTAACTAAATATCCTTTCAGTAGACTCAATCGAATTAGAAGTAACTAAGTTATCTGAATCGAGTATAATTAAATAGAATGTAAGGAGATGGAACGTAATCGAAGAGAATATTCAATTACTATTGCAGCAAAAAAAAAAAAATAGTAAACGAATTGAGTTATGAAATTTTCGATATTTCTCTATTAGTACAAAAGTTAGAAATTTTCGATAGTTCTCTAGTAGTCTAGTATTATGCTGCATTTGTTTACTATTGAAAGAAAGACAACTTCGGGACAACTCAAAATTATTATCTAATGATAATATTGGATGAAATATAAAACTTTTTTAATTTCAGAGGAAATAGAGAGGAAAATATTGCCTAGTAAAAAAATAATTCAAAGAATAATAGTATTAACAAAAAATTACTAATTTCAAGGAAAAACCTATTCTGTGCATTATTTTATTTAAAATCTTAAAATAATATTAAATTAAAAATGGACAGTTGTTTCATTTTTGTTTTTTAAAAGATATTGTCAATTTAAAGATATTGTAATAAGATAATGCATTGTATTGTCCAAGCTATTCTTCTATATTAATAAACCTCTGGAAATTTTATGTGTTTCTGTAGTTTCACAAAGTTAATTAGAAAAAAATGACTCGTTTTTTTGCGAGAATGAAAAAATGTTTCCATTCTTCATGAATATGAATGAGATTTTTTTTCATTCATATTAAAAATTTATCAATAATTAATTTTATAAATTAAAAAAATATTGATAATGAATAACTGCTTCTTTTAGATCTAAATAAGTGCAAATTTGAAAAACTATTGCTCGTAACTGAGTCAGTTTTTGGAGGACTTTGCTTTGAACTCAGAAAAAAAAAACACCGGTGTTTCAGAACCATAAATTTTTAAAATGTTACATTTAATATTTTCAACCTACTTTGACTTTAATTATTATAAAATAATGAAGCAAATTATGAAAAATGTATTTAATAAAAATTTTACGCTAAAAGGTTAAAAAAAGCTATTGTTATGAAAAGATTAAATTTTTGAATTTTAAAAAAATGAAGAAAAAAAATTTTATTAAAATATATTTATGAGTTTATGAATGTAATTTTAAACTATTCTAATCATTTTTGTGTATTTCAACGTGTGTAAAATGGTGCACACGTTTAAAAAAAAAGTGCTGATATTATTAAAAATTCTGGAAATTCTACAAAACTAATTAATTTTAAAAAATTGGGAATATAACTGAACAACCTTACAGATATTGAAACATGTTTTACTAAATTCTAGATTTTAATACTTTTTTTTTAACTAACTGTGCCCAGTCGAAAAATGTTTCAATATTTTCCTTCGGCTTAAACCTACTGAGATCTCTTAATTTCACACGGATTTAAACTCAATAGAAAATAATCTTAAGATTATTTTCTATTGATTATTATTTATTACCTCTTTTGAAAGAAATCTGAACGTGGGTTCCGATGAGACATATTTTTTTCTTCTCGCGATGTCCCATCGAACGAGAATAACATTTTGTGAGAGCGTCACGGCGTAAAATTTGACTCTAGAAAACTTGTTCATAAAGAAGAAAAATGTTACGGAAAACTGTTTTAGAATAATTATGGTTAGATACTTCCAAAACATTTTGGAATAGCTTTGGTAACGACGTGGAAAATTTCGATCGTTCTAACTGAGAAACTTTGTGCACGATTTTTACATAAATTTAGATGACACCACTTTGTTAGCGAATATTTAAACGGATTATTATTTAAACGGAATCATTATTTAAACAGAACACTTTCTAAAATACATGCCAAATTTTTGTCTGCAGTTTGAATGAGCTTATAATGCTTTACTTCCTTTTTTAAAACTTTAGCCATATAATGAAATCACGAGCAAAATTCATCGTGAATAAAAAAAAAATATCATTTAAAACAACTTGCAAATAGTAAAATGTTTTTATAAAAGCCCATACGCTTTACACACAATTCCATATCGACTCTTTACTATAGTAGAGTCGATATTTTGAGTTATAAACGGCATTTTTGTGGTATAAACTTCCTTGGGGTTTTGACCCTAAAAATAAAATAGGTAACCACATTCTGGAGGGATGGGATTCGTCTTTATTATTCTGGAACAACTTAAACAAATTAAAACAGTTTCGAACCTATTTTTAAAACTTATTTATCTAAGTATGAATTAAAAAAAATTTCTAATTATATAATATTTCTCTTTTATTTATTTTTTAATGATCGAAAAATAAAACTTAGCTTTACCGGTCTTTGCAATACCTTTGTATAAATGGGTCGCACAATTTCTGTTTGAAATTTCACAAAACTGCACTTTTTTCTTTGTTATAAATAATAAGTGTTATAAATAATGAAATAAGAAAGAAAAAATATTATTTCCAAATTATTTTAAAACATTCACAAGTTTTTAATTAAAAAAAAAAACTTCGTTGAAACAACAAAGAAATTGACCTTTACAATCATCTGATACATTTTAAGCGTTTTACTTTTATTTAGGCACAATCTGTAGCTTTATTACTGTTTTTACTACGTAAATAAGTATAGACTTTATTTTACATAAATTGCAAACATAGCCCAATAATAATAAAAAATGAAACAAACAAAAAATACATTTTACATCTTTAAACAATTGCTAAAGTTGATTTCATTCTTCGTGGTAAATTTTTACAGTCTCTGGCCATATTATTAGACGCACTTTAAGAATCTATGTAAAATCTTAATTATCAGGTGATACTCTATACAGCTTTATTGCTTTTATGTGACTGTTTGCACTTGTTTACGTTAGTGTATCAATGGGTTAAATGAGACGATAGATAATATAAATTCGACGATGGGATAAATTAGAGGATATATTATATAAATATAGAATAATTATTATATCAGGTATTATATTAGTATATTATAATAAATAGACCAAATGATTAGGCGCACTGTGGTGATTTAATAATGACATGTTTTGCACGAGTTTATAGGCTGTACTTTTATATTTAAACATACATGTAATGGGTTTTTATTCAGGAGATTTTTTATGTACTTCCCATTTGTATTTATGTTTAACGTATTGCATTACACTGTTAACCCATTGATACACAAACGTAAACAAGTGCAAACCGGTTTCAACCTCGTAAAAACAGTACAGATGCATAGTATGAACTGATAGTTAAGATTTTCCATAGAATCTCATAGTGCGTCCAATAATTTGGATAGAGACTGTATGTTGTTTCACTGTAAAAATCCTCTGCTTAAGGAGCACATTATTTTGTATGAATCTTTTCGAAACATTTCATTAATTTGTTCTTTCTCTATCATTTTAGAGTTCAAATATATCAAAAAAACAAAAAAAAACTGACATATTTTAAGTATAACATTTTATTTCGGCGAAAGAGTCAATAGATTTAGAAAAAGAGCGATGTAAGAAATATTCTGTGACAAGAAAAATAAGTTCCCAAAACCAATAATATTTCTTCTTTCACTTCAGAAAGTTGTTATATTATGAAACCTTCTTTTTTTATGCGACCTCGAGTTTTATTTTTATATAAATTCTTGCTCTTGAAATTTCTGGAAATAGATTGATTTATTTTAAATCTGAAAACTGGGCATCGTTTCTTAAATTTTCCATTCAATTTCATTTAAGATTTACTTGCATTCGCTTCTCTCATAATGATTTTTTTCCATCATAATATTGCATGCTTTCTGAAATTTAATTAACAATATGGAGGTAGTTTAAATAAAAACGGAGAGAAAATTATATTTCAACCATACTTCGTTTAGTTTATTATTCATTCATTAATTTAAAATTCACTGTAGAGGGATTCTATTTCTTTGAATCAGTTAAACGCAGAATTTAATATTAGAAATCCTTTGAAAGGTACGAAATTAAAATCAAGCAATGACGTTTATACGTTACTTATATAATCGAAATGGGTGTTTGCTGACTTTCACCGGTGAATACTGACAATCACATAGTCGCTATGGTAAATGTCCCAAATATATACTAGGTCTAGTTAAGTGACACTGACTGGTATACATTTGCCCGGTACGCTCTACAATCTACATCAATGTTTTTTTAAGGTTCAGTTCCACTGTCTGGTATACATTTTCCCGGTATGCCTTACATCAATGTTTTTTTTTAAGATCAAGTACCACTGCCCAATGGGCATTTATCCGGTACTCCGAGCACTAATGTTTCTCCTAATCTATCTGCAGCAGATTATCAAAATATAGAATAAATATAATAATATCAGCGAATAAATTAATATCAAATTGGAAATAACAAATATTTCGGACATTCACTAATGCGACTATGTGATTGTTGACATATACTGGTGAAACGTTGGCATTCTTTTGGATTTAGGTAACATATACACCTCGAACTAAAAAAAAGGACTATTTTCGGAATTAGTTAGACATTGATTAGTTAAGGGATAACGTCTAAAGAATAACCAGGTATTCTATACAATGATTATGGAAAGAATATAATAATTCTCATACCCTATACCTTGCCTAAAACGATCAAGTATTCTATTCGATGATTAAGCATTCTATAGAAAGTCGGCATTTCATAAAATTAACAAATTGTTAACACAATAACAAATAATATTGTAAAGTAAAAAATAATACATTAAATTTTAAATCTTGGGGTTTTTTCATTTCCTTTCTCAAAAGAGCATTGAAAAAGCTCCCTTAAAACTATCCATGGAATAAACTCAGATAATTGAAGCCCAATATTTTCAAACAGAGCAGAAACGACCCTATATTCCATTTATTAAAATATGTTCTTCTATATTAACAGAAACTATGAGTTTAAGATGCAAATTGTTAAATTATAAAATTAATTTCAAACTAACATGAGATATTCGAAACGCGAATCCAGTTGATTTCATCACTATGATTAAAAAAGAAGGTTAAGGATGTTCATTCGAAAATAAAATTCAATTAATGCATTCCATTTTGAAAGAATCTCATTTTCCCTTTTTCATCAAAATTCACTTCCCAAACGTGAGGAAGTCTATTCGTCAACTGTATGATTTCGCAAATGAATATGCTTTTGTTTCGTTACGGATGGAATTAATGAGTTAGTTTTATTATATATATATAACTANACAGACATATGAAGAAAAAAAAAAGGGGTGGGGGAGGAAAATAATAATTAAAAAAAAAAAAAAAACTGGGGAAAAAAGAATAATTTTTTTAAAATTATTAATAATTGAAGAATAATTAAAGAATAATTTTTTTAAGAATAAGCAGTGTCTATTGCAATTCAGTATGTCTTCTAAAAAACATACGTGACTATAAAGAAACTATAAAGAAGAAGAGAGATAATATTTTACGTTTAAAATTTTTCGGACATATAAATGATCATATGTGAAGTTTTCTGCATTGATTAAACAAAATTAACGATGACACTTAATTTTTCAAGATATATTACTTGTGCTTCTCAGTAAGTTTGTTATATTACTACTAATCAAAAGAATTCAAAACCTTCACTGTGAAAATTGTCGCTGTAATATCTTTGTGGTGTTATCTTCGGTGCTTTACTATAGTTTGGTATAAACTTGATTTCGGTGAAGAATATACAAGGAAAAAATAATTTTTTTACAAAGTACATTACACACAAAAATGGAATATTTTGAATAATTTTTAATTTAATGATCAGATTAAAATAAATTTTAATGCTTAGAATTCGATTTCTCAAGATCTATTCAACCAATTTCGTTCAAATGTAGACTTTTATACCAAAAAGATTTTAAAACAAATTCCACTTAGGATTTAAAGATAGAGGCCGACAAAAATTAAATATAATAATGGTCAGTATAACTATTTTTACGGTACAATATTAAATATGATTAATTTAAGATGCCTATATATACTATTTTTAAAAATAAAACAAGTTTTTTCATCAAACATACAAACAGCACAGAGGGAATACTAAGATTTAATCCAAACCAGGCTTAACAGAGAAGGAGAGAGTAGAAATTAATTATTATACAATTATTTTGCATGATTTACATATTATACAACTATTTTATACTATTTATTTAAACAATTTATTTTACATAATTATTTTATACAATTCATTTTATACGTTTAAAAATTAAAACATAACTATCCTTATGACACAACTAAAAAAAGACATAATATTTTAAAACGAGATCATGGATAAATAACAAACAAATTTACGCTATCTCGTTCTCGATTGTAAACAATCATATGGTGATATCCAAAGTATGCCGAAATTGGTGTTTTCGAAAGTGCAAGTAATGTGAATTAGTAATGTGTAATTAAGATTTTCCATGATTAGTGTGTAAATATCTCAACGCTCTTTAGAGTGTATACGAGCGTTTAATTTGGCGGTAACATGGAATCAAGTGCTTCTTAACATAATCCATTGGATTATTTATTCAATTCTGAATTCGAAGAGAAACTGCATCGGAGTTTAAACAGTGGTCGTAACTATATACATCTTCGTATCTGTTTGTTATCTTCAAAATATTTAATCTCCGCACATGGTTTGACTATAAATTTGGTTCTTTCAGGCTTAACTCGAAATAGTTAACTGTGTATCGATGTTAATGGGATATTGCCCAGGATTACAACTTATATAAGTCTCTCTCGCTAATTAAAAGACTTATTCCCTTTGCAATAATTTAAAAACTGTCTAACTATTTTTCACCGTTGCGTTTCGAAATAACAGTAATGATAATACAAAGAAATAATTAATCTTTTGTTCATGACAAAAAATGATAAAATAATATATATATATATATTTTTATATAAAAAAAGAATGAAATATCCTCAATTTCTACTACATAGGGGAAAGTGGGGTGAAACGGGGTAGTCAACATTCGGAAGTCTGTTAGCACTAAAATTTTCGATCTAGAAACTGTCAGATTTAATCAAGATATTCATTGTTTAGGCGAGAAAAATATATTATTCCTTAAAAGTGATAAATATAACTTATTTTTTAAAAATGATTTCTTTTTAGAAAAAGTCAAAGCACCCAGTCCTACTAGTCGGGTGAAACAGGGTGCACGTGAAAATCTCTAAGGAGAGTATGGAAATACTAAAATTTCAGGGAAAAAGTAGCAGACATTTCGATTTTATATATATATTTTTTTCTAATGACAGGCACTGAACTTTTACGTTCTTTGCCCAGGAAGATGCCGGTAGTATTACTTATTTAACGTTATCCAGTGGGCACCTGTGAACCTAAGTCACGGAAGCGAGCAACATTACCCACGCCACACTGCCACAGAAACCCATTTATAGGGTGAGCTACATTCACACACAATAGAGAACAACAGACGGAGGGAAACATCCATGCCCTGGGCGAGATTCAAACCCTCAGCCAAGGGCTTCGCAGTCAGGCACGCTAACCGCTCGACCATCTGGCCGGCTTTCTATTTTATCTGAAAATTAAAAAAAAAAGAATTTAAAAAAAAATAAAAAAAATAAATAATGCATATATTTCACATGTAATATTAGTCAAGGCTATACTTAAGAGAGAGAGGGGGGGGGGCAATTTTTCATAACCCGGGAATGCTGAGGGTCTAATAAAAAGTCTTTACAAAAACTGTATAGTTTATTAATTAGTTTTTTTTGTATTAAAAAAAGAAAATTTTCAGAGCATTTCTTTACATCTATATGAAAAATTCAATATTGTAGAAAAAGCCTTTTAAAACTACGAATGAAAGAAACATGAAAATTAGGCTTTTTTGTGCTTTGAGGAATTTGTGCGTGAGGCCTTCAACAAATTTATTCCTGGGGTCAGGAAAAACTTTGTTCATCATTGGATCTAATGGTCTTCTTCTGCCGCTGCACTGCAGCTTTCATGAGCCCAGAATAGACACAGAATCAGAGAAGGGGGTGGGGGAGATCGGACAGTACCGGTCTTATCTCAAATGTAGAGGTTATCGACATGGAATATTTCTTCGATGGGACAAAATCCTTATAGTTTGTTAGGGTATAAATCGTTCGCAAACATAAAATAAGCTGCACTAAAATACTTTTTTTCTAACTGTTATAGCCAATGAATAAGGCTGGTTTAAAAACAGAAGAACGTTAGAAAATTGTGATAGAAAAGCGTACTTATCTTCACAGATGCTGTGAAATGAATCGCCAAAAACGAGTCAATCAGGCACGCCCTTCTGACTAGTAAAGTGTGATTCAGAGTTTTTCCGCTAGAAGACAAAACAAATTTCGGCACAATCGAGATACTGTTCTCGCCTCCTTTCCCCAATATTTTCGTATTTTTATTATTTTGTTACGCATATATTTTGAGATTAAATCGAAGAGAGATGCATTTTTTTTATTGCCATAAGTCAATAATCCTCTCATGAACCTATTTTATTTTGTTTAAGAAACATTTAGAAAACCATCAGTGATTGTTAAATTGTAAAGACCGTGCGACATAATGAAGCACTTTTAGATTCAGCAGTCTTGCGATAAACAATGGCGTTAAATCCATCTTTTTGGTTGGAAGCTAAGATTTGGAATAAACGGATGTTTCAACTGAATCTCTTTTAAAGGAATCTCTTGTTTGCATGGTAATATTGAGTTGAAAAGGATTTACGCAAAGTTGTGGAATACCATTGTTCATCACGTTAAGAAGCTTAAAGAGGAGCCTCTCCTTTGAATCAAACATAATAACTTTATTAGTTTAAAAATGTTTAATTTTTCTACAGGTTTTAACGCTTATGAGCAGAAGCTTTACAAACTTTATCTATCGACAGAAGGGTGAAAAAACATGGCTAAGTTTTGCTATTTATTTCATAAAATTTTTATATAGTAAATTGAGCGTAGTAATACAAAATTTCGACATTTCAAGGAATGGATATTTGGATATGGTTTTAGAATATATAAACTTTATCTACACCTCTAAACTCAAATTTATAAAAAGATTAAGAGGATTCGTCCCCTGCTATCTGAGATTATAATCTCTCATGATTGCTTTTCATTCATTATTAGTTCTGTTTAATTCAAAATATTTAAAAAATATTTTTTTAAAAATAATTTACATTTTTTTTAAAGATTATTTTGTCAATGTAATAAATAATTATTATAAGTTTTTGTAAGCATATTTTGCTGATAAGTAAATCGTAAAGAAATTAAGGACTACCCGGCTTTGAAAAATAATTAACTGTACTTGAAAGTTAAACCCATGAAAACAGAATGTGAAATTTAGAAAAAGAAAAAAAAGAGAAATAATTTAACTCGTTAACGATAGCCTTTTCTGTCATTACATCAATCCAAAAGTTGTTTTTTTACTTAATTTTTAAAAAAAAAATTCTTTACTTGGTTACGTCTTTCTATTTTCGACCGCAGCTCAAACGTGAGCATGTAAAATAAATATTTCAAGAAAGATTGATATAAGTTTGGGCAATAATGTATAAATAGTCATCATTTAAAACAAAAAAAATGTTAAAAAAATCATAAGTACTTAAAATTAATGAAACTTCAATTGATAAAAAATTTATGATTTATTAATCGAACAAGATTAAAAAATCGGATTTTCAGAAAAAAATGAGTTATTTTCTTAAATAAAGAAAGGCACCATTAGCACGTCAAATAACAACTATTTAAAACATTTTAAAAGTTGCAAAACGGCTCACGTTGTATTTTTTATAACAGTTTTAACAGTTGAACAGTTCTTGAACTCATTATCGTACATATTATCCTTATTTTTTTTACTCTTTCATTCTGCCTGTACATTTTTACTGCACCTTTATGCATTAAAGTTTCTTATACTTTTTGAGCCGCAAAACAAAATGCAAAGTAATTTAACGTTGCTCAATGAAGTGGCAACATTAAATAATATAATTGCAACGCAAAGTTGTAACATTAAGTTGCAAAGTTGTAAAATGCAACCTAACAATTGAACTTTCCAAAATAAGGCGTTCTCGTCCACTAATTTTTAAATAGTATCAGCAAGATTAGAACGAAGAGTGATAATAGATTGACGAGTGATGCAGACATCAATAAAAAAACGAAACAACCAATTTTGGCCTTTATCGTTTTTCTGTTTTTTATATCTCCTTTTTCTGCAATACACTGTAAAAAATTTCATTGTGAAATTATGGAAAAATAATCTCTCTGAATAAATAATCTGAAGCAGTCTCTCCATCCCATTGGCCATAAAGTTTACGGTGGAGAACATCTTTTTCCCTTTACGGGTTTGAAACTGCTTAAAACTAATATAGTTAAAAATTTATGAATATGAAACTACATGTTTTTTTTAACCATTTACAACTAGTATGGTTTTAAAGCCGTAAAAAAGAAATTTAGCTGGGCATTGGAGATAGTTTAGCAGGTTTCAGGTGCTGCAATAGATATGTGAATTGTTGCATCATATTCTAATTGTACAAGTTCACGACTCCGGAAACTCTTCATGGGTTGAAGAGATTGGAGATATTAGTTTCAACGCTAGGACTCGAACCCATAGTTCTGACGGTCATAAGAATGACTGACAGCTCTCTCTCTTCTGTAATATGTACCCAACTTCAAGAAAATAAGTAGCTTCATTAGGTTAGCCAAGTGTATGTCATAAAATTATGGTTGTTTAACCGTATTAGGTAAAAGTTAATAAACGGTTTTTCTCACAATTTACAGTTTGAATACCATTTTACTTATCGTTATTTTACTGTTTTGCTTAAATGGGGTAAAATAACAATTAAATAATTTGTCACTTGACCATTTATTCGGAGAAATTTCTAAAAGTGCATAAAATGCAAATGTGTAACATTAATAAAAGTTGAAATAAAGAAGCACAGACTCTATACAGAGTAAATTAATAAATAATTAATAGATTTTTGAAATTATACTATGCTATACTTTACCGTGATGCCACGATAGTCATACACGTTTCCTAGCTTTTAAAATTTCTTTAATTACTTAAACTTATTTTTTTAATCATTATGAATCGAATTATATTTAAGTTAAATAAATGAATCAATTTTTAGATATTAGCGAAAGTAAAATATTTTATTCTTTTCTTATCGTTCAATGTAACGGCTAACTTTTTATTTCAATACTATGTGGACTCATTAATTCACTGTCTCCTCTAATCGAAACCAAAAATCTATTTATAACTCTTTATTATTAATTTCTTACCTCAAATGTGTTTCAGTTACATGGTTATATTATTTCTCACAGTTGGCGATTCACGATCGCCAATGTATTTTCAAACCTAATATTGATTATGGAGGGTTGGCGTCATTTTGGCTCTGTTATATTTCGATAATTCGCCAACCTTGGATCTCTTCTCCAGGCTCCTGTTGTCCGTTGGGAACAAATTCATTCACTTTCAATTTCAAATGTGTGGCGACTGGGGGGTGCCCTTTTGGGCCCTCAGTCCCAACCATTGAATATTATTCCCATTGAATGTTATCTTGATCCCTCTAAGGAATTTCTTTCCTTCATTATTTTTATATTTTTGAATTATGGCCATTTTCAATGATTAACAAATAAATTTTTCTTAAACGATTTTATTTATTTCTCTGAGACAATAATCATTTTATTACATCCAAATTAAGATGTAGATGTAACGGTCGAAAGTCAGTGATGATACTTCAACTACCACTATAATATTAGTAATAGCGATAAATGTCATCATATTTACTATTTAATTATGCTATATATGACTGAAACTTAGAAGATAATTTCGAATTTAATGCATTTCTTGAATTCAGATGTAATTCATGAGTTAAAAGATTATGCTATCGAGTATTTAAAGTATATTTAGCATTTTTTAAACCCACGTTACTTTCGCATATACACTTCAAATTAGGATGTCTTTTAGAATTTGATTCATAATTATACATTAGGTAAAACTTTCTTTCATTAACGGGACTCTTTGATGTAACTCTCTCAAATCACAAACTCTTTACACAAAACTATTGAAGGCAACAGTTTCATTGAGAAAAGCTAAAAATTCAATAACTAAGAAGAATGCGGTTTTGTATGATCTGAACAAGAATGAACAGGATTAAAAGTATCAAATACCTTTTTATCTAACTTAAAGCAGAGTTTTATCTCATTATTTAACCTCAAAAATACAAATTTTACCAATATCGTTGAATATTTTGAACATTTTTCCAACGTATCGGCTGCACTTTTATCGATTTATTAGAATTTTAAATTGAATAAAAGTCATCGTAGAAAACATATTTAAGTTGGATGCTTAGTTGAAAAAAGTTTGTCAAGCGTAGTTTTCCTTTTTTTAATCAATTTCGATATCAGAGGTATTTTCTAGCAACTTAGTACAAATATTGAAAGATATCGAATCTGTATTTTACTTCCTGTCATATTCATTTCTGTTTAAAGATCATTCTTTAAAAATAAATAAGATATAATTCGTGAAATAAATTTTAAGAGTGTTTGCTGAGCTTTCAACTTGAAATATTCGTATAAGAAATCAATCGATGTTGCAGTGTTAAGAAAGGTATTGTAAAAGCATTCTTAGTATGCATACACGAAAAGTAACCGGTATTAGGAACAGGTATTAGTAACTGGTATTGTCTATTTTAAAATAATAAATAAGCTATAATCTTGAATATGAAGCCAATTCTTTTTTTTCTAACAGATGAAGAGCAATGGTGATTTAAAAAAAAAAGCTGCTTCAACTTCAGATTGTTTTCTTTGTCAGAAACTTTAATTGCTTGCCTTTTTAAAGGCTGAAGCTAAAAAATATAATTATAAAATTGAAAAAAATTGTTTTGATTTATAAATTTATAGTATAACTCTGCGTTTTAAAAGCATTTCTGTTAAATATTTTTATTTTTTTTACAAAATTAGAGCTCTAACTACGAATCAACTAAAATTTATTATTTATAGTTTAACTTTGATGTAGGGCAGTGTTTCCCAAACTTATGACTTTTGCGTACCCTTTCTAAATTTTTCGCAACGCTGTGTACCACTAATAAAAAAATGAGTGTATTTTTTACTATAAAAAATTGCACATAAGTTAAAAATCACAACTTGCTGACACCACTAATTATTAACTCTTAACTCTGCAAAAAATTAGCCAATAGAAAAATACGTAATCGTAAATTTTCATGCCTAGCTTTGTTTTTAAATATAAAATTTGAAATTTTCGTTTGTTGTAAGATATTTCGCATAAGAATGCGTACCCCCGCTAAACGGCCCCCATACCCCTGGGGGTACGCGTACCGCTCTTTGGGAAACACTGTATATATATATATACACAATATATATATACATTAATACAATAGCGTGAATAAATATATTAATACAATATATTAATACAATAGTGTGAGGAGCACTCAAAAAAATTTTTTATTAAATTTTTTAATTTCCCACCCCCCTTTTTTTCATATGTCTATAATTTTTCTTTGTTTTATTCTTCATTTTGAGCTTATCTAATGAGTGCTGTTTACTTGCAGCTTAAGCGCAATAAATGAAACTTATTGTTTTTCTTAACTTTCTTAGTGTTTTCTTGTATTTATTTATTTATTATATATATATATATATATATATACAGTTATCAAGCGTTTAATCTTCAATAATCAGTCAATGAAATAGAAAATAAAAGGTAATTACTCAGATAAATTATTTCGCGCCTCGCCAGTAGCTAAAGATATGTATGAATCATTTTTGTTTGTCATGTGATTTGCGTGTCCTATGAAAATAGTGAATTCTTATCATTCCCTTGATATATATTTTGTTTTAATTAACTTGGAACTTAATTAATAAATGACAAAGAAAAACACTTATATTAATGCACACACTCATAACAGTTAATTCAATGGATGTTTATCTCTAATATTTTAATTTGTATCATATCTCTAATATTTCATTTTTAGCAGAGTATCTATCATTTCCTACTTTTTCTTAGAGTGGAATCAAGTTATGATGTTCATTTCTAAAGAGCTGATAAACAAAAAGCTTTTTACGAGAATATGACTAACTAGAAAACGTTTTCAGATTGTTCTAAAGCTTCCATCTGAAAGAATTCTTTTATGAGTAAACTTAAAAGAATTGCTTATTTCCGTCTTTCATAAAGTTTCCACGTTATTTGTTTTATAAGACAATTTATTTTCCGGAAACAATTTAGCATTAAAAATGATTTTCGGGGTAAAACGTGAAATTCCTTTTTATTTTATTATGAAACTTTAGTATGCTTAAAATCTAATTTTAATCTAATAAATGTAATTGAATTGTGTCTAATCCTAGACAGAGAAGAAAATGTAATTTATTTTTGCATTCTAAAGGTAAACGCTCTTCTTAAAATAGTAAAAATATTGCTTGGTCAAACGAATTACAAAATGTACTAAGCATTGTGAGTGAAAATGCTTTGGAATTAAAATTATTTTTCAGCGAGAAAGCAATATGTGTACATTGTTAGAATTTTTATTCCAAAATTATGTTAAAATAATCGTCTATCCATCCGATTAACCGTTAAGTTTACGGTAAAGAATATTTTTCACCTTTACGGTTTTGAAACCGTTTACAACTAGTATAGTCTACAACGTGAATACAAAACCCTAGAGCATGAATACAAACCATTTACAACATGAATACAAACCATTTAGAACATGAATACAAACCATTTACAACATGAATACAAAACTATATGGTTTTTTTAACCATTTACAGCTACCATGGTTTTAAAACCATAAAAAAAGAAATTTAATTGGACACAAGAGATTAGCTTCTCGTTAGATAATGGACATTGAAGAGTGTAGGACACTGGAAATTCTTCATGTGTGTTAAAGGGAATGGTGGTGTCAACGCAGGGACTCGAACCCCCGTTCTGTCGGCCATGAGATTGACAGATTAGTTCTCACGGCTATAATACGTACGCAGTTGCTTCGTTAGGCGGGCTTGGTTGGTGCAATAAAATTCTTGTTATTTAACCGTTTTAAGTAACAAATAGTCGATAAACAATTTTTCTCACTGTTAATGGTTTCATTACCATCTTATTTATGGTTTATTTGACTGTTTTTATTTAAATACGGTAAAATAACAATTAAATAGATTTTTATTTATATACTTTTCTTTGAGAAATTTCTAACAGTGTAGAACTTTGCTCCACTGCTCAGTTTTGGCGCTCCAATACTGAAATTTAAACAAATTTAAATACTTAATTTATAATCTGATCTAACGTTTAGAATTTTAAAATGACGAGGATGTTTATAATAAGGCAGAGGAAGTACGATGCAATAAAAAAAAACTAACATTCGACAATTAGTTCAAGAATTATGAGCGGTATATAGTAAAACAATTACTATGCGAACTGTTCTGCGGGCCACAGAAATGTAACTGAAGAATTTAAATTTGACTTTCAGAACAGGCCAATTTTGTTTATGAAGTTACAAAAGTTGCTTTTTTCTTTGAAATTTCAATTAGTTTGAAAGTTTTTGCAATTTTAAGTGCTTTTTCGCCACTTATCAAAAAAAGTTTTTTTTGCTTTACGATTCATTCGATTTTTTGTACCAAATACTTACGAAGGTATGTAAAAAGAATTTTATAGCACATGCTATGTATTAAAAAGTGAAACATTCGATTATTAGTTCGAAAATTGTTAAACTTGCAGCAAGAAAGAGAAAGAAAAAAACATGTGGTATTTTGCTAAATTGCAATTCTGGAGTCGACGTGCCGAAAATAAAAAAATTTTTATGATAGTGAGTTCTTCACGTTCATTATAACGATTATTTGTTTATTTAGTGAATTTGTTTATTCTAATGAGCGTATGTAACGAAAAAAATTTTTTAGCAGCTTGTAAGTGGAAAAAAATATGGATGGGAATCAAGCACGAGGTTTAGTAAATAGCTCAAACAAGGGGCGGAACACCTTATAAATATAAAACAGGGGCTGATAACCAATGAGAAAAATAATTGTCTCTCCCAAACGATTTAATAAAAAATTTTCAGCCATTTCTGGGTTTGAGTCCCAAATTTAACCTTTTCATATGCTGACCGAATTTTTATATCCTCTAACACAAATATTCTAGCTCATGAGTCGAATATTTGGGACGAAGCACTAAAAAAAACCTACATACCAATCTATATATATATTTCTCTTACACGGTGACAAAAAAAAGGCTCATTACTACTCCCCGATTGGCAACGCTAGAAAATCGACCCATGATTGCCGCTAAAAATGTCACAGGCCAAATCTAGTTGAGGTGGCTCAACATATAGCGATTTTAAAAACGGAAACTGAAATAACCAGAGAGAGCACTCTTACCAAATGTGATCTCTTCCAGGTGGCGGCAATATCATACTATTAAGATAGGTAGAAGTGAGTAGTCTTTGTCGATACATCTCTATTTTAGTATTTTGTCGAAAGCACTTTTTTTCACGAATTTATTTGACAATTTTTAATTTATATATCAATAATTTATTTGTTTCATTATTGTTATTAGTTATTCATTGAAAAATGACTCTCAGTCGCGCTGTTACGCTTTAAGATTTTATACTATGGCACATTTCTAATAGGTCTAACGAATTACATGTCATTTATTTGAATTCGAAGTTGTTATATGGATTTGAAAGATTGTTTCGAATTCTTAGAATTTTGTGCATTTGCAATGTACCTAAGTTACTAGCGAGCGAAGCAAACCATATAAGATTGCGTAGCAATTTTTGGGGGTTGGCGAGCGTTAGCGAGCAGGGGGCGCAGCCCACTAGTAATGTTAATTCCATGTTTTCTTAGTGTAAAAAGAAGTTTATTAAGACGCTTAGGTCAAGTGCCATTACCCAGCACGCCTTTAACCGGTACTCCGAACACTGTGGTTTCTCCTGATCTTATCCTCAGCAGATATTAAAAAAAATCGAATAAATATAATAGTAGGGAACCGATTATCCGGAACGATCGGGACCATCGCTATTCATAAATGGATATTANCGTAGCAATTTTCGGGGGTTGGCGAGCATTAGCGAGCAGGGGGCGCAGCCCACTAGTAATGTTAATTCCATGTTTCCTTAGTGCAAAAAGAAGTTTATTAAGACGCTTAGGTTAAGTTCCACTACCCAGCACGCCTTTAACTGGTACTCCGAACACTGTGGTTTCTCCTGATCTTATCCTCAGCAGACATTAGAAAAAATCGAAAAAATATAATAATATCAACGAATAAATTAATATCAAATCGGATATAACAAATATTTCAGACGTTCAAGCTACAAGGTGATTGTTCACATTCACCGGTGAAAGTCGACATTCTCTAGATTTCAGTCATTTCGCGGTAACATTATTCCAATGTTCAGTTATTTCTCAAAATATTTCTTTCGGCGGATATTGTTAATTAAATTACTATTCACAAAGTAGAATAATGGGAAAGAATGAGAAAATTAATTAAATTTTCTTTTACGAAAATAATTCTAATCAAAATCTCACTTTCCTGAAAGGAATAATTTGGCTAAAAATCTTTTTCCGATGGAAAATTAAGTTTTTATCCAATTAAACACTTTTTTTTAAAACTAAGATATTTACATAAGGGAATAAGGACTCGCATTTATCACTTTATAAAAGTTTTAAACGGAAGAAAGAATAAAATGAAAAGCTTTTTTATTACTGCAAAAAACACTTTTTCTTTGCAAAAAAGGATATAAAGTAAAAATAAAAAATATCTTAAAATGTGACAGTTAAAAATTTATGATACCTTTAAGACATCAATTTCTGTGTGATAACCAAGTTTCTTTTAAGAGCCATTTACTGTCTATAAATAGTTCTGTCTTTTTTTTTCTTTTTGATAAACAGAAGAGAGAAAAAAGTTTGAATATCGTGTCAGTGTTAATTGTTTTATCTAAAGTAAAAACTTTTGAAAGTTGATAATAAATGTTTAAAAACTTTTCCCTTTGCGTGCGTGACTGAAATTTTGAAAATCTTGGAGGCATTTGTTTCGTTTTTGAAATGCACGCACACTTTCATGATTTTGTGGTTCAATGAAATATTCAAGGAACAAAGAAGATCTGAATCGCGCGTTTTTCTTTCTGATTCAAGTTTTAACATGTTTTGAGCGTGATGTAAATTGTTAAAAACTTATAATTTAAAAAAAAACAACTAAAACCCGCATTTCTTATACATTTATAAATAATAGTTTTGTTTCCGAAAAAGATATTTCTTGAAAGTAGACATCGCTGTTTTTCAAGTACCTTCTAAAAATTTTATTTATTTATTGAAATTTCTCAATTACATCAAAGCTATACTTTAAAGACTACGCCAGCCTGTTTTTTTTACCCTTTTTTTTGTATGACCCTCGTCGAACAGCCAACACGTCCGACTACCCATGTTGAACTCTGTAGCCTTGTCATTTTGAACCCAATCCAGAAGACAAGGGAACTCCTGAATCACGTATTGGGAGAAATTTACTTTCGTGGAGGATTTTTTGAATATAAATCACAGTAAAATATCAGAAAGAAACACAATGAAATATTGACATCACTTAATTCTAAGTTTTGAAATATTCGAAACTATTTTTTTAAACTGATAAATCAGAAATAAATAATAATGGAACTTTACAAAATCTGTATGTGTTCATGAAAAATATAAGAATAGAAAATGTTTGCTTGATTAAAATGTATTGAGTGTTTTGAGCATAAATAGAAATTTGTATTACTAAACCAAACATTTTTCGCGTAAAATATTTTTTAAATATGCAAGAATAGTTAATAAAAAAAACTTTAACTAATAAAGAATCTTAATAAAGTTTATTTTTCTTTCTTTAAAACGTTTAAAAGCATTGTTCTACTTTCTCTTCATTTTAATGCATTAAAGTGCACACACCTCGAGCGAACTTTTATTTTTTTCTTCCCTCGCTTCATGTGGTTAAAATGAAAATTCTCGCTAAGTATTTCTTCCTCGTCTATTCTATATTTTTCTTTTTAAATCTCCTAACTTCTTATTCTATGTGCCTCGTTAATAGGCCCCACTTTTATTCTATGCAAGAAGGAAATTTAGTTAAGGGTATCACGTATTTCGCTAAAGTTTCATCCCATTTCAAAAGAGAGGAAAATTTTAATTCGTGGATTAAAGAAATCGTCCTACCATCAAGTAACCACAAAAGAACGATTTGATTTCAAGTGATGTTTCGGTAAGAGCACCTAAACCTTAATGTAAACGGAGTTACACTTATCTAAGCTGCAATCGAATTAAAAAAAAAAAAGACAGCGTTACTCTTTAGGCTTGAACAAAATTTAAATGCCGTATACGTCTGTGGGAAGTGAGTAATCGACAAAGTCAACCTTCATCTGTGAAGAGGTACCCCAACATGGAATCGATAGTTAATATACTAGCGAATTGGAAGTATATTTTTGTAGTGGTAGATACACTACAGTACTCCCATTCCAGAATTATATATGCGATAGACTTCGATGAACAAATACCACGATTCATTGCTATTTTCTAAGAAGCCGTGAGAGCTGTATTAAGATCACCGCACTTTTGAGTGCTGATCGTGAGAGCTGTATTAAGTTCAGAACCGTGATTTTTCCTGTGTTGCTATTAGCAGTCGAGTGGACGTAGGTCGACGTTGAGACTATGTTCGTCAGACTATGTTTCGTGTCAGACTATGAAAAATTTCTTTCATATCAACTTGGAAATCAATAGTTGGAACCATCATGAATAACTCTCATGATGGTTGGATCCTGTTGGAACCATCATGATGGTTTGTTCATGTTGTATCAGCGTGACCTTCCGTAATAATACCTTAGGAATCTGTTGCCAGAACCATCATCCCATGCAAGTTTTCGAACTGATTTATAAAGAACTCATTTTATTCGATCCATAATAACTACAGTGCATTCCCGATTATCCGGGATAATCACCGGGACAGGTCGCATGGACAATCGAAAAACGCGGATAATCCGAAAACTCCTTTTATTCAATATCAGTAAAAAAAATAATAAAAATTACTGACATTTGCATGCATAACATCAAACTAGGAATTTTCCTTATTAAAAAATGCGTAATGCGTCTTCGCCACACATCGAAACACAAATTTTACGAACCGCAGTAATGTCACTGTAATCAAATCCTCCCATATAATCTAATAAAGTTTCCACAGAGCAGCAGAATGAGAAATTGTATTTCATTCATTTACTACACCTTCTGCATCAGTTACTATCACCACTATTTGATTCAACAACATAACGATGTCATCATCAGTCAAATACTGGAAGCCAGGCTCACATGCATCAATTTGAAACCAATCTACTAAATTTTCTTCATCAAGAATTTCGAAACATAAGATTTCTTTTGGCTTGTTCAAGAATACTGTTATATTTTTCTTGAACATCTGAAGAGGATTGTTCATCAAGCGGTATGATCTTTCTTCAAGATCGTGATAACGTAAAAGATTTTACCTTTGACCATGCTGCTGATATTCCATATACTGCAATCCAATAACGAATATTGCTTCCAAAAATTTGATAGTGTTATAACTTCACGAATCAAATTTTTTTAATCTTGAAAATTTTTCTCTTTATATTTTTTGTGTAACTCCGGAATGAGCACGGATAATCCGCAAACCGGATAATCCGCGCACGGATAATCGAGAGTGTGTACTGTATTTGAAATGAATATCAACTTTATTTGATGGTTTGTTCTCGTTGGAGGGTTAAAAATGTTCATCATAGTATAGTGGAAATTTTAAGTTAGAAACATCATGAAATATAACATTATTGATTGTCTCTTTTTTTTCTTCCTGGATGGAAGTGTTTAACATCCTAAAATATGCTTTTCAGCAATCAAAAAAATAAATAAATAAATGAAACGAAATAAAATAAATTAATGAATAAGTAAGTACTTATTTGAATTTTTTAGAAAAATGTGACGAATTATAAATTAGAATTTCTTTTTTTTCAATCTGAGAGCCACAAACACTATCTTACGTAAAACTAATTTGAATATCGCGTTAAGTAGTTTAATTTAACATACTGTGTCACTAAATGAAAAATCCCCAGAAACTGAAGCTGCAAGATAAAAATTTCATTATCTTCAAAAAATGAAAATGTAAACAAAAGTCGACATTCACGTCAACATTCACGTCACGAGTCATTAACGTCTAGCGAGCTCTGAGAATGGCAACTTTTGAAGCAAACGTTTGGCGAGCTCAAAAGACTCATTTAGACTGAAGGAACACGGTAGATAAATCCCTTTTCAAGAATACGATAAATCTATTGCTACACATTTTTTGAATCTGGGGGACAAATTTAATTTCAATGATGCTAAAATTCTAACCACCCCTGCCACACCAGTTCATCTTGATACCCGAAAATCTTCTGCGTTTTTTCCAGTTTTAATTATGTTTTCACTTTGGAAACTTCACATTTCAGTTTTATATCACGGAATGGGAGTTTAGTTTCGTCATATTTTTGAAGCTAATGAAATTTATACCACCAAGTAATGTGTTACATTTGGATCTTTTTTGATCATTATGTTGATCATAACCTTATGCTGAAAGAAGCAAACACCTGTAAATTATTATTTCAATGGGGTTCATGAGATCCTTAAGACATTTAAAAAAAACTATGGCACCTATGTTGAAAAAAAAAGTTATCTTTAACTTTTATTTAAGTTATCTTTAAGTTTCAATACTTAAGAATTTGTAACCAGATAATTAGAGTTATACAATCCCTATCCTAATTATTAGACGCGCCATAAGATTCTGCCCAAAATCTTAATTATCAGGTGATACTCTATACAGCTTTATTGTTTTCCCGCTTCGGAAACCGGTTTGCACTTGTTTACGTTCGTGTATCAATGGGTTATCATTGTAATGCAATACATTAAAAATAACTACAAATAGGAAGAATATAAAAAATCTCCTGAATAAAAATCCATTACATGTGTGTTTAAATATAAAAGTATTGCGTATGAACTCTCACAAAACATGTAATTATGAAGAAACTACCGTACGTCTAATCATTTGCTCTAATTATTATAATATGCCAATATAATACCTGATATAATAAATATTTTATAATTATATAATATATCGTCTAATTTGTCCAATCATAATTAATTTTATTTTATTTCTCACTTGAATTACTCCTGAATCAAGTATTGAGAGAAATTTGACTTCGTGGAGGATTTTTTTGAGGGAACTAACCCGCATTTGCGTTACATGGAGAGGAAGATCACGAGTACTTCCCACGGTTAGCCTGACGGCCAGGCGACTCTAACCCATGATCCGTTTACCACTGAGGGTATTTTATTAAAAATAATAAGGATAAAGATAGAATTTTAAGAGAAAAAAGGAGATATTATAAAGTTTCGTACACTCGATGAAAGTCACACAAATTATGTTAATGACTTGAAATTATATTTTATAAGCAGTCAAATATGTCCTTTTAGTAAAAATACTAGTTCAAAAAATTAAAAAAAATTAATGTTTAGGATTTTCTAAAAAAAATAAATAATTCGACCAAACAAAAAATATAGATATGTCTAGAAATATTGAAGTGAAAATGTTTGAAATAATAAAACACGTTTAAAGACTTTGAAAAATATGAGTTTGCAGACAATTCCTGCTTAAAAACATTTTGTGTTATTTCCTGCTTTCAGGGAATAGGTTTTAGTATTTTTCCTGTGACTTACATATTTTTTTGAGTATTATCTTTCGCTTGGGATTCAATTGTCCAGAATAAAACGGATCATAAAATAATTTTTTTCTTCTTCAAAAAATCGGAAATTTTGCTAGGGAAAACCCTGTAAACCCTTTAAGGAGAGAAAAGATAACTTTGAGACTACTTTTCTATTAAATCAAAAAACATTTACTTTTCCGCTTTTATAACACACATTAATCTCGATTCCCGAAATCCCAAATAGGACTAAATATTTTTTTTAAATTTGTAATAGATAAAGAGTTTATTATAACGGTCATATTTAAATTAGATTCTATTACTTCTGAAATTAATGAATACTTTTGAAGACGGATTGATTGATGGAAATTGTGTTTATTAAAAAAAAATAAAAAATAAAAACTATAAAAAATAAAAATAATTGGATAGCGAATCGAAGCATATCTAAGGTCATTAAATTTGAAATAAAAACGGTTTCCTACATTTGAATAGTTTTACCCGGGTTTTTGATAACAATCCTTTAATCAACTTCAATCTGATTTCCAACAGCTCTCGAACATTTGGACACGTTGGAAAATCACAACCGACAGCAATCTAATTTGTAGGATCTAGATGACTTAGTATCCCATGCAGAGTATTGTTGAGTAGGTGTAAATATATGCACAATTTTGTAAATATTCTTTTATTACGAGGCTAAATTTCTCAGACGGATTCTAATTAAGCAATTCATTAGAAAATTTACTCGGAAGTTGCGGAATTCAAACGTAATTTAGAGAAAAAATAAAGCCTAATGCATTTCTTATGGAATGCTTGGTTTGGCGACTTTATTGCCGACTTGGCATCAATTTTAGCGACTTCGCAATACTTGGCGACCATTTACTAGACAAAATGATATCTTTATGAAAATATAAGCTTCGAAGCGATAGGACCAATATTTATAGAATATATGTAGGCGAGAATCGTCCAGAATCATGTCGAAAGTTCCGGGGCTTCGTCGCCAATCCTATATGAATAGGATTGTGGCTCTTAGAATTATAGGAGAGAACATTAGTCTGCTTGCGACGTCAATAATGTTCTGCCTTGCTTGTGAATCGACTGAGGTTTCAAAGCCTGTTGTGTATTGGCCGGTTATTCGTGCTGTAAATGAGTACTGAAAATTGCTGTATTTGTGGGGAGAGTAGTTATCGACAATGTCAACATTCATCTATGAAAAGGTTCCTCAACAGAACAGTACTCCCCCACCAGAATTTTATCTGTGATAGAATTCGATGAATGGGATACCACTAGTTGATTCATTGCTGTTTTGTGAGAAACCGGGAGAGCTGTATTAAGATCACCGGACTTTTTGAGTGCTGATAGTGAGACCTGTAAAAAGTTAACGGTCGTGGTCGCTTCTGTGTTTACTTTAACAGTCGAGTGTATACGTTGTGTGTGATCGAGACTGAGAAGCAACAGCGTGAGGAAAGACAATGCCGCAGTCAGAAGTAGCAAGTCAACTGTTCAATGTGGACGATCCATCGAAGTAAGCGTGTTCAAATCGTAGTGGGCGTTTCTGCCAAGGCAGGCGTGTTCACATCACTTCCGAAGGTCATCAATGTGGGGAGTGTTATCATCGACCCTGTCAACCTTCATCTATCAAAAGGTATTTGAAAGGTAAAGGAATTGTATTTTTGTAGCTGTTGATTCACTACATGTTTTCTGAAAGATTCTACTAATAAATTGTCGGAGTCTCAAGGACTGTATTGTTCATCTCCAATGGACACGAACCCCTGTGCTCGGTACGATATTCTCTGAGCACAAATGAACCACAAAAGTATGACGAATAGATTCCATCAAAAATACAGATTGTTATCAGTGCATAACTTAGATCCAATAACATATTTGCTTAAGGTTTCTAATTCCTTAGCCAATGTGCATTATTGTAAATTTTTATGAATGTTTATAAATGTTCCAGTTTTATGATTCTCCTTCATTTCACTTCAGATAATGAATTTGATGAGGTGGAATTGTTTGTGACGAGGTACAAACCTGAGAGGCTAGATGCTCTTTGTAAGACCACCAAATTTACTAGAAAAGAGATTAGGCTCATCTATCAAGGGTTCAAACAGGTAAATCACCTTTTCTTAATATTCCTAACTATCAATGCACGTCAGTAGTTGTGTTATTTAATTTATTGCTTTAAAGAAATATGTTGTAGTACATATATTTTTATTTAATACCAATAGTTAGTATGACTGTAAAAAATTTAAAAATGGATCTTTAAACAAGATCTAAACAAATCTTTTACCCCTATTATGAGAAAAAATTTCTTTGAAATCGAAAGGAAATTTTGCAGAATCGAATTTTACAATCAGGGTAATTTACAATATTTACCCCACTAATTCAATATGTATTGTTATTTGTTTTCTTTCATTTAGTTCTCATTGGGCCTGAATGTAATATGTCTCCTATTCAACATAAGTGACAGATAATTTGGATAGTTTTATTTATTTTTTGAGACTGTATTGTTAGAAATATTTCTGCAAAGCTATACATCAGAAGAAAAGAATTTTTTTCGAATCAAACCTTATTTTTCGGGAGCGATTACCTATTATTAATTATGTGTTATTGTGATTATATTTTGCGCAATATGTGATGAAGATTCTATGTAAAATCTTGACTATCAGGTAATACTATACATCCATATTGTTTTTACGCGACTGAAACCAGTTTGCACTTGTTTACGTTCGTATATCAATGGGTTAAATGAGACGATTGATAGTATGAATTCGACGATTGGATAAATTGACGCCCGGTGGCTGAGTGGTAGCGCTTCGCGTGCCACAGGTCCTGGGTTCGATCCTCGGGACGGGCAAAGGTTGACTCAGCCTTTCATCCCTTAAGTGGGTCGATAAATGAGTACCAAGCATGCTTGGGAACTAAACACTGGGGGTTTCGCGTTCGGTTGATCACCTGACCGAAACATCTGCTCCTGCACCCCAGAGCCCAAGGTCAAGAAAACTGAGATGGGCACAGTAGGCCTTGGCCCTATATGGGCTGTCGCGCCACTGAGTTTAAATTAGATTGAATAAATTAAATGATATATTATATAAATATAGAATATTTATCATATCAAGCATTATAGTAGCATATTATAATAATGAGACCAAATGATTAGACGCACTGTAGTTTTTTAATAATGACATTTTTTGCACGATTTTATATGAAATACTTTTATATTTATACATACATGTAATGGCTTTTTATTCAGGAGATTTTCTATAGACTTATAGATTTTCTATAGATTTTCTATAGACCTATTTGCATTTATTTTTACCGTATTGCATTGCAATGTTAACCCATTGATACACGAACATAAACAAGTGCAAACCGGAATAAAAGCAACAAAGCTGTATAGTATCACCTTCTAATTAATGTTTTAGTGTGCGTCTAATAATTTGGTCAGGGACTGTATAAAATTGAAGAAAATGAGGTGATGTGAGTTGCTGC
The DNA here is from genome assembly GCF_043381705.1 of Parasteatoda tepidariorum. Lineage (NCBI taxonomy): Eukaryota > Metazoa > Arthropoda > Arachnida > Araneae > Theridiidae > Parasteatoda > Parasteatoda tepidariorum. The sequence goes on from NC_092211.1 coordinate 6,050,537, forward strand.
AATTTTGGCCTTCTCTTGATAAAGCCGAATCGTTCATTGTTAGCTCATGCAAATCGCATATTAAAACATGAAGTTTAAATCAGCCAATTTTTAGTGAACGGATCATCTTGCATTTTAATACACATTAAAACATATTTCATAGTCAATTATCCATCCAAAAAAAAGTGTGTCGATATATTAGTTCTAAAACTCAAAATATATCATTACATATAAAATTTACAACAATATCGTACAAAATATAGATAGTAAAATGTTGTTTACTTAAAGACACGCCACACGTTGTATTGACACATTATGGATACGTGTCTGCTTCTCTGTGATCGTCGGAAACGACAGTCGATCGATCACCCCCTCAGCTTACATCTCCATCGAATGAAAATTGTTCTTCTTTAACTATAAATTGTCAGTAATCTTCTTAGTAATATATCGTCTTAGTATAGTATCGTCAGTACTCTCTTAATATATATATATATATATATATATATATTCATANAAAAAAAAAAATGAAATGTTAATTAAAAAACCGGAAAAAAAGCCGGGAAAAAAAAGATATAATCTTTTCTTCAGCCCACACGATTATATCCGCAAAACAGAGTGCTTTCTCATATTGTATCAATACCTTTTTTTCATATGTCTATAATTTTTCTTTGTTTTATTTTCAACATTCAACATTCAACATTCATAAGTGTGCAACGACACAATCGAAAAATAATAATAAGAAGAATATAAAATTACATTGTAATATAGATCCGTATTTTATCTAGCTACTATAAATCAATTTTTCACAAAGGCTACACTGAAGAAAAGATTCTGATAAAAATGAAAGCTCATTTGTAGTACAAAAATAAAATTTTGCAATTTTTTTTTATAAAAAAGAGGGTACGATCTCACTTTCAATATATTTCGTTTCAGTATATATTTAGATTTTGTTTCGTTTTTCTTCTTTATGGAACATTTTTGTATCTTACATTTTACCGCCACATTGGAGGAGAAATATTTTATCCCAACTCAAGAATTAACATAATATTTAATGAACTCTAAAAGTTTTGTGCGAACAACTTTTGCATAAATTAAAGTATGAAATTACTGCAAAGTTAATGAATAATAAGAGAGTATTGTTTTGTTACAAATACAGTTCTTACATAAATATACTTTAAGGCAGAAGTTTCGAAAATGTAATGCTTAATAGAAGTTCATTTGTTAATTTGAAATGAACTGCTCGTTGATTTGAAAGATTAAAATTATGTGTATTGGGTACATATCGAAAATATAAAAAATAAAGAATGCAATATTTAAATTGAAATTTCTAACGAATCGCAGTATTTTTTACTGTAAATTAAATTCAAATGTATATCATATTTTATATGATTAATTTTCTAAAACAGCATTTTACTAAATAAAGTTGCCTTTTTTTTCACTTCGTCTTGGTGTCACTATGTTTATGAGTTGAAAATTTATGTTTATGTTTGAAATTACTTTACTGTTAATATGTCTATTTATGAATAAGTTAACTTGCAGCGTAGTTCTTATTTATGTAGTTCTTCAGTTTGAATAGTTTTTTGCTTTTGTAAAAAATAAAGGTTTGAGACTAATATAATCATATTTGTTGGAATCAAATATATTTCAGCAATTATTTATCCAATGTTATCCAATATGTTAACCAGTAATTATTCTTTAACAGTAATTATTCTTTTAACAGTAATTATTCTCAATAATTATTTCTTTTCATTATTGAGAGTATTTTTATAATTTTAAAATTAATATAGTATCTTTTCCTTGTGCCGTAATTAGTGATATTTTTTAACGATATAATTTTGAATAACAAATATTGAAATTTGATGTTTTTTTCTTTGCATGGAAAACAAGCTACTTTCCTATGAGATAATAAGCATCACACCTGCCTCTATTGAAACTATTTTTATAATTTTAAAATCAATGTGTTTTTTCATGTTCTTAATTGATGATTTTTTTTTAACTTTAAAACTCGTATTTTGAATCAATAAAACTAAATTTTGATTTCCTTTTATTCTAATGTAGGAATGTCCTTCAGGAGTTGTAACAGAGGAAACTTTCAAAGATATTTTTGGTCAGTTTTTCCCACAAGGAGGTAAGTACGTACGAAATAAAACTGTAAAATATAGAAACAAAAGTTTTTTTTAAATATTTTTTAATATATTGCTAATACATCACCGATTTTAACAAAGAAAATTCTTTGTTTTAATAATTATTTGATAACTAAAAGAAGAAAAAAAGATAATAACGCAATTTTTTCTTCTACATGAATATGCTCTTTATAATAATACTTAAGAGGAGTAAAATGCATTAAAAATAATATGCTAATTCAGGGATGCTATTTATGTCAATCAATCACACGCGCCGTTATAGCAATGAACATCACATTTTCAACCTCACATTTGACAACAAAAAAAAAAATAGTGAATGCAAAAAAAAAAAAAAAAAAAAAAAAAAAAAAAAAAAAAAAAAAAAAAAAAAAAAAAAAAAAAAAATTATTATTTGAAAAGCAAACAGGATTTTATATAGCGTCCGTTATAATAGACGAATCCCTGTAATATAAGAGAGTGACATATAAACTGTATTTATATTTTTATTATACGCGGTTTGTAGCTCGAACTTGAATTCACGAGCTTGAATTTGATTTTTTAAAAAAATTATTTCTTCTCTGAAACAATTAAGAATATTTTCCAAAATAAGATTTTGCCAAAAAGATTAATTTAGGTGCTCTGAGACTGCACACATAGCCGAAAACAGTCCCACTTTACAATTTGTATCATTATTAAACCATCTCTTTCATTAGAAAAGTTATTAAAATTTATTCCAATAATAATTACAACTAAGTTACGAATTAATTAGCAATATTTAATTTTTAATCAACTAGAGATACTTTGTAATACAGAGTAATTCGTTGAAAAAGTTAAAAGTTTTTAATATAATCAGATAAATATTATTCTAATAAGAAAAAGGACTCATCAGGCAAGGTGAAATAAAAATATCGTACACAAAGGCTTTTAATATTGCACCATAATGCCAAGCTCGCCAAATGGTTGAAACAAAGTCCAATTATAGTATACATAAACCAGCGGTTTCCCTCTAATACCAACTCTGCAAACACGAGAATATCTCTGTCATAACATTGCCTATCAAATACGATATGATCGCGATCATTACTTCTAACTATAAGTATCAAATACTATAATATTGAGATCTTAATCGACATATCAAAAAGATAATACAACGATAATTATTAATTAAGAGAGTATTGTCAGTGTTAATAAATTTTAGCTGGGCAACGCAAGTATTGATTGAAAAATGAAAAAAATAATATAAATTTACTGCAGTAGGAAAGATCACTGTTTATTGTCAAATATCAATATTTTTTTTAAAATGTAGTCAATAAATATCCGTTTGCATACCCTAGTTTTAACTTATAATAAAGCTAAACAAACTAAAAAAGCATGAATAACGCAGTATGAACAGACAGTTTAAGACTTGTACTTTAAAAGGATTGGGTTGGCAACTTCTCAGAAAGCAGTCTCCAACTTATTGACACTATTACCGATAGGTATCTGTTTTCATACCCTAGTTATAACTTATCATAAAGCTAAACAAAATTAAAAAGCACAAATAATGCAACATGAAAAGACGTACTATGGTTTAGGTTCGATAATGAAGTTCCTCCCTCAAAGTAAACATAGAACTGAAGAGGGATATAAAGGCGATAAATTATAAACAAGTTACAACAATGGAGAAAAAAATTATAGTTTGTAGATGCAAAGAACTCCCCTTGCCATTCGTCTGGAGTGGTGACTGTGGTTACGAGGATTAACTATTCCAAGACAGGTTTTTACTTTGGTTGGCGAGAGAAAGAGAATCAGAGGAAAAGGAAGCCCCCTCTTTGAAATGCGTTATTTCTTGTTTCCATAGAAGCAGACGGCCTAAGACTTCGCGGCGAGGGAAGTTTTTTCTATCGACAAATTATAGGTTGACAAATAGGGGAGATGGTACAAGATAACGAAAGAGAAGAGACAAGAAACAAGTGAGGTTGGGTTCTTCAATTTTGATTCTTTAAATCTCTCGCCTTCTACTCTCTCGCCTTCTAATGCGGCGAATCGGGTTCGAATCCCAGACGATACCAATTCCGCACCGATCACAGTGCTGACAAGAAATATCCTCAGTGGTAGACGGATCATGGGTTAGAGTCCCCTTGCCGCCAGGCTAACCGTGGGAGGTTCCCGTAGTCTTCCTCTCCATGTAATGCAAATGCGGCTTAGGTCCATCAAAAAGTCCTCCACGAAGGCAAATTTCACCCAATATTCGACCCAGGAGTTTCTTTGTCTTCTGGATAGGATTCAAAATGACAAGGCTACGGAATTGAACATTAGTAGTCGTAAACCCATAGAATTGGGTCGACTGTTCAACGACGGTTATCAAATAAACTTAAAAAAACTTATGTGTTTGTTTTATATATCTTGGAAATAGTTTTCCTGGTTATAAATCCGACGGTATTCTTATTAGTATTTAACTTTTTTATATATACGTATTTAAATATGTANCAATAACTAATAGTCTGCATTGAAGTAATAAAATACCGATTTTTCTATGTATTGAATTATTTTTTATCTCTCCCAGAACCTTCTATGGGCCGAAACGAATGTTGCCCCCTAAAATTATTCCTCATAAGGCATACATCACACTAGTTTATTTCAAAATTGGCGAGTCACACTTCCCTAGTTTCCCTTGTAAGTTACGAATTAATTAGCAATATTTAATTTTTAATCAACTAGTGATATTTTGTAATTCAGTGTAATTCGTCGAATAAGTTAAAAGTTTTTAATGTAATCAGATAAATATTATTCTAATAAAAAAAAAGGACTCGTTAGGCAAGATGAGATAAAAATTTCATATATAATGGTTATTAATATTGTTCTTATAGGGACCATAATGCCAAGCTTGCCAAATTGTTGAAACAAAATCAGATTCTAGTTTACATAAACCACCGATTTCCCTCTAATACCATCGCTGTAAACACGAGAATATCTCTGTCGTAACATTGCTTATCAAATACGATATGATCGCGATCATTACTTCTAACTATAAGTATCAAATATTATAATATTGAGATCTTAATCGACCTATCAAAAAGATAATACAACGATAATTATTGATTAAGAGAGTATTGTCAGTGTTAATAAATTTAAGCTGGGCAACGCAAGTATTGATTGAAAAATGAAAAAGTAATATAAATTTAATGTAGTAGAAAAGATCACTGTTTATTGTCAAATATCAATATTTTTTTAAAAATATAGCCAATAAGTATCCGTTTGCATACCCTAGTTTTAACTTATAATAAAGCTATACAAAATTAAAAAAAAGCACAAATAACGCAGTATGAACATACAATTTAAGACTTGGGCTTATCGGTTAAAAAGATTGGGTTGGCAACTTCTCAGAAAGCAATCAATATCCAACTTATTGGCACTATAACCGATAAGTATCCGTTTTCATACCCTAGTTATAACTTATCATAAAGCTAAACAGAAATAAAAAAGCACAAATAATGCAACATAGAAAGACGTACTGTGGTCCTATAAGGAAGTACCTCGCTCTATGTAAACATAGAGGGATGTAAAGAAGATTAATTATAAACAAGTTACAAGATGGAGAAAAAGTATAGTTTGTCTATGTAAAGAACTCCCCTTGCCATTCGTCTGGAGGGGTGGCGGTGACTGTGGTTACGAGAATTAACTATTCCAAGTTGGGTCACTATTTAATACGGGTTTTGACTCTGGTCGGCGAGAGAAAAAGAGATCAGGAGGAAAAGAAGCTCCCCTCTTTGAAATGAGTTATTTCTTATTTTCATAGCAGCAGACTTCGTGGCGAAGGGAAATTTTTCTCTAGACAAATTATAGGTTGGCAAATAGGGAAGTTGGCACAAGATAACGAAAGAGAAGAGACGAGAGAGGTTGGATTCTTCAACTTTGATCCTTTAACTCAACATATGTTTTTGTTTTATATATCTTGGAAATAGTTTGCCTCGTTACAGATCCTATGATATTCCTATTCGTATTTGAAATCTTGAAGTTTCCTCTATATAATTCCCTGGAAATAAGGATTGGCTGTCCGATCTTTATTTCTGAGTTAACGTATTTAACAACATCATACAAATCTTTTGAAAGCATTTTTTATATTCAAACTATAAAGTTTCTTTTTTAGAAGAAAAAAAAGTGACAATAGTTAAAAAGTCTAATTTCTAAAGCTTGTCGAAAGCTCGGGTTTCAAGAAACCAAAGATTTCACAAATGAACAAATCTTTCTTTTTTATTAGTTGTGCCATGGGATATTCAAATAAATAATATTTCAAAAGAGTTCAAAATAATTTTTAACGTTTTTAATATTATAAAACGTTTAAGAACTATCTTCATGATATTTCTTTTTATTCTTCTTTTTTATTTTTTTTTTAACAAAATTCGAAATAATACGATTGTTTGCTCTGATATTTTAAATATTCAATTTTCAGTAAGAAGACACAAGATAAGAAATGAAAAAAAAAATTATTAGCTCATTTTTTAAACATAATAGTACAAAAAAAAATATCTTTATTCAGGTTTTACATCTTTAACGAACTTAATATTTGAGTTTGATATTTTCAATAAGCCTTTTACTATTTTTAACAAACTTGTTTAAAAATATTTAAATGTTTCATTTTTGAAAATGACATTTTTTCTTTTTCTCCCATTTTACACTACTGTAACTGGATTTTCTTATCTGTAATCTGTAGTTTGAGTTTTGTCATCAAAAATTTAAAAAAAGATAAAAACTAGATCATGTTATTTTTAAAAAAAATTCACTATCATGATATTCCACACTAATTTAATACCCACCTCCGAAAAAATTCCATAGGAAACTAAGTTCTTGTTAATTAAAAAAAACCACCCGAATATGATGGTTAATTGAGTCTTACTCTTTCCGGGTTACTCTAAAGTAAAGCTTGAAGTTGTAAACATAACATGAATTTAATTTCCCATAATTTATTTTATTTACTATTTTGAATAAGATCCAAACATGTTAAAAAAAGAAAATTCAAGTGTTTTTAATCTAACATAGATTATTTAATTCGAAACAAGAAGGTTTTTTTAGAAAAATCATCGTCAAACCTTTTAATTCCAAACATCGTCAAAACTGATAATTCCTTTTGATTGTCCCGCAGTGGACTGATCGTAAAGACACGGTTTCCAGCATCACTGGCTGCGGTCAGTAAGCGGGTGGGTGACCACTTTGATCAGCCTGCGTAGGGACCGCGGGTGCGCTGCATCGGTCCTCGTTAAACTGTTCTACCGTAAAGTGCTCGACTTTGCACGCTGGTCCTGGGGCTACCAAAGCAAGGCAGCCATCCCCTCTGCCGAGGATCAAAATTGTGATGGCATGTCTTCGGATCATCCTCAGGGATGTTTCTCAGACCGTCGCCCATAGCTCATTGTGCAGATCTAGTGCGACGAAAATAAAGTACAAAAAAAGTTCTCCTTTTGATCGAACTCAACTGATGAAGGGGCGAGAAGATTCTAAATAAAACCAATGGCTGCAGGTTCGAATCCCGATCAGGGCATGGATATTTCTTTCTGTGTGATGTGCGAATGTGTCCCACCCTATAAACGGGTATCTGTGGCAGTGTGCCTAATGTTGCTCGCCTCCGTGACTTAGGTTCACGGGTGCCGACTGGGAAACGTAATACTCCCGGCATCTTCCTAGGCGAAGAGCGTAAAAGTTTAGTGAATGCTATTAGAAAAAAAATCTAAGCTTTTAATCCTCTTTATCCGATTATCACAAATTAACTATTCTGCAATATCTTTTGCTACTCGCAAAATGTAAGGGCGTCACACAATGAGAATTTGACATTTAATAAAAAAAGGTATTTTCGATTTTCCTCTCACTTTTTCTGACAAAGTTATACCAATACAATGTTGTAATCAGCAATTTTGAAAAGGTAGTTAAATAGCATGTCTTAAAATCACGAACCGCATACTTTGAATGCTTTAAAGTTTTCAGAAAATTTCATTAAAGCTCTAAAAATTATCTCTATTAAAGTAAAGTCACCCCTTTATTTTTCACCCCTTTAGAAATGTATAGTTATGTCAATTTATACCATTTTATCAAAAGTTTGTTTACCAGAAGAAAAAAATTAAGGAAACGAAAATTTAAATTTAACCTGATATTCCAGCTGGCAAGCAGAGGCCTCCTAATCTAATCTTTAGAAAATGCAGTTGACCATAAAATGGTAATATTTCAAATGCTTTTCCCAAGAATTCATAAAGTATTCAAATATTTGATTTATAGATATTTGAATTAAAATTTCTTCTGCAAACAATCGAATTTTGTTTCCTTAAAACCTTTTTGAAGATCGAGATAACAAATAATCGCCGAAGCATTCCTGGAAACTTTCCTGCTTGCATCGATTAAACAAATATTTCTTGGATTTTTAAAGGAGAGTAGAATAAACAAATTCCTTGCTTAGCTTTTATCTTCAGGCATTTTCAACAGAATCATGCCCAATGTATCGAATGCTTTCATAAAACAATTTCTTGTTTTCTGATTTATTTTATTTTACATAAACTTCTGTAATTGCTTTTAAGCCAAGGCGCTATAGTTTTTGAAATGTTTATAATGAATAATTTATTTTCTCTCTAATCAGCGATGCAAAGTGTTCAAAACTTGCCCGAGGCTCAATTAATTTTCATTTACGTTCAACAATTTCCTCTTAGATCGGTTATAAATATTTTAAATGTCCGACATTTTCTGTTTTTGTTCTTCATTTTTCTTGACAGTATGCATGTGTAATGGACTCTGAAGTTTTTAACTTGCATAAGTTTAGATTTTATTTCTGATGAAAAGTTTCTTAAATTGGATCATAATTAATATTATTAAATTATTCACTGAAACTGCATTATTATGATTAATTCAATCATAAAGCCATAAATCATCTCATTTTGCTTCGAATGAGGGGATTTTAATATTATTAATAGAGCATTAAATATTCTGTGTTTTTTTTCGATTTAAATAACACACTATAGTAAACTTTTTCATCAAATTTTAGGGTAGGTATCAGAATATCTTTAAAAAAATATCGGCGATTCTTACATTAAATCATTTTGAATACTGCTATTCTTCACGTGAGATGATAGCATTTTGTTCCAAAAATATTTCATAAAAACATAAGAATAGAGTATTTTAAACTCGAGAAGAGACGATGATCACTGATACCCACACATGTAACTCCATAGCCTCGTAATTTTGAACCCAACCCAAAAGACAAGGGAACTGCCGGGTCAAGTATTGGAAGAAATTTTCCTTCGGAGAGGACTTTTTTATGGAAATAATTCGCATTTGCGTTACATTGAGAGGAAAACCACTAAAAACTTCCACGGTTGCAAGCATGACGGCAAGGGGACCCTAATCTATGATCCGACTACCACTGAGGATATTTCACGTCAGCACTGTGGTCGGTGCAAGCCGGATGCGGAATTCATATCGATTGGGATTCGAACCCGGTTCGCCTCATTCCAAGATGATGAACCCTACCCACACATCTGACCTATGACGTCATCGTCAGTTAATATTTATCAGCAAAATGGCGCAGTAAAGTTAAGTTTCTCTACATAAGTTAGAATGTTAATTAAGGATAAGTTAATTAAATACGAAGCCGTATTGCAAATCGAAATAATTGAAATGTAATTTTTTATCGTCTACTTCCTTTACTTAACTTACAATTATTATTTTATTTATGTATTTTAGTGTAACCGTGATATACTTTTGTTTTCTGCACCTGGCAACGTCGATGCATAATTAGTTTGTTTATGTTTTTTAAATGGCTTCGTGACTGTCTTTGTGTTAAGTAAAAAATGTATAGTAAAAGAATCTTTATAAAGGAATATTAAATGTGTCATAAAGAGAATTGAAACATGACGGGCTTGGATTACTCGAAATAGAGAAAAATAGTTGCTAAAGTAAACAATACAACAGTTGCAAGATAAACATTTTGACAATCAATCAGAATCGAAGCAGTTAGTCATATTTTTATTTACTATATTTATTTATTAGTTTTTGCCCTATTTTGGTTCAGTTAACATTATAAATATCTAAAGCTGCACCTTTGGTTCAAAAAACATTTCTTTATGATATTTAAATAAAACTGTAATTTGTAATTTGTGTTATTCTTATCTTTAAATTACAGTACACTTTGGTAATGACATTTCTAGGAGGAAAAAAAAACATAATTTTACTAATAAAACTAAAACATATGATACTTATAAACTATTCGCATTTAGTAATTTTTTTTACTTATACTAACTTATATTTTACTGTAAATTTTGCTTTTCAAAACTGCAGTTCTTATAACCACACATTTTTAAAAAATAATGCAAAATTAAATTATAAATTTATTCTGTTATAAAATATTATATTAATATTAATATCATATTAATATATTAATTAATATCATATTAATATATTAATTAATATTATATATAAAATATTATAAAATTTATTCTATTTATTCTATTTTCTAAATAATCATGATAAAATTACCATATTTTGCCGGATATACAATTTTTATCACACATTATAATACTTCATTATATAGTAAATTTACCCAAAATTATTACCAAAGTGCTTCATTAAAAATTACGAAGCTTTTTGGTATACCCGACCAGAACACGATATATTTAACTCCATTCTGGTAATTTTGATCATACTTTTTTTTTTCTGTGTAAATATGCGCAAATAACACGAAAAGTATTTCATTCCTAATCCACCACTAGCATTGTATGTAAACTGAACGAGCGATGATTTCCACATAGGTAATAAATGTTATTAACTCCGAGCTTCAATTCTATGTTTTATGATTAATTGAAGGTTATGTATTCCAATTGAATTTCTCGTTTGAAGTTTCCTCCGGAGGCCTCCCCCCCATCCCTTTATCGTACAGTAGTCCTTGTTAACGCCTTTTATGCGCGTTCCAAACTGCAAAATGTGTCCCTATAATTTTGAAGTGACGACTCTGGTGGAGATGCGAAGCCGTAATTATTAATTAATGTGAATGTTGCTCATAAATTCATTTTAAAGAGAAATTCGCAGCTCTAGTAAATCCATTTTCGCCTTTGATGGAACTTCCGCTCCAGCCTTATTTCTTGTCCGGGTGTTCAAATATGACGATGGCATGTGAACAGTGCAGGCATAAAAGTATTTCCAATAACAGGTAGTTTTAAACAGTGCAGTTATAAGTACAGGTAGTTTTAAACAGTGCAGTGTTACATGTGAACAGTGCAGGCATAAAAGTATTTCCAATAACAGGTAGTTTTAAAATACAGTGAAAATTTGATATAACGAGTACGGCAAATTTCGAGAAGCCCATAATTACGATAAATTTCCAAGTCAAAGTAAAAATGTTAAATTATATTATAAATAATATTATAAAAATTTAGAATGTAAAGAAAATTAAATAAAAGTTATGATCGTCTTACTACGATCACTGGCTATCCATGGGTCAGATGCTTTTTTCTTTCTGGATTGACTCCGTTAAACATCTCAAATCATGGGTTGCAAAAACTGTCTCCATGGATGTTTGATTTCATATCCTTGCCTTTGTAAGTGCTTCAACAAAATACTTTTCCTTCTTCACCATTCATATTTATATTGAAATCACAGTCAAGACAGTCATTATACGTTAATAATAAAAACGAATATAAAAATACTTTAAATTATTATGATGTAAATACATTAAAAATGCCTGCTAGTGAACAATAAAAAGAAGCAGTGGTTGCCATAGCAACGCATTCAATGACGACGCATGCGCACTGTTTACTATTACTCTTAAGCACAGTTGAAAAGTGTGTGGACGCCATCCAATCAAAATCAAGACCCATTTTGCCTATGGATAATTAGAGTTTGTATGTTTAAGCCGTGTCCTGCTATAGAAGTACATTTTTCTGCTATTTATGTGAGTAATATTAAACGAAAATGTTGAAATGGAAAACTTTTCTACTTAATTCTGGTATCAATACAGAAATTCGGAAAACGAGCATCATTTCCTTCTAATAATTTTGGCCCCTCATTTTTTTAAAGCAATATGTGTGCGACAACCAGCTAAATCATCTTCTTCCTCCCCAGAAAAAAGAAAGTTCGTACGCTATTGTTAGAAATCTTTCAGCATTACTTAGAGGGCACTTATCTACGGCCTAATTTTCTAGTTCTTTTAGCTTCATTCAAAAAATCCACCTCGTTGGCGAATTTCCCATGATTCTGAGCCTTTCTGGGTTGGGTTCATGACCACAAAGCTATGAGTTTAAATATTGATAAATTTGTAATGATCTGTTGTCTTATATCAGTTTTTAAGTATAAAAATTGCTACTAATACTGTCCCTGGTGTCCTTTTGTGAATTATCAGCTGCACTCTAATATTCTATGTAAAATCTTAATTATCAGGTGATACTATACAGCTTTAGTGTTTCTACGCGTCTGAAACCGGTTTGAACTTGTTTACGTTCGTATATTACTTGCATAAATTGGACGATATATAATATAAATTCGACGATAGGATACATTAGACGATATATTATATAAATATAGAATATTTATTACATCAGGTATTATAGTAGCATATTATAATAATTATACCAAATTATGAGACACTCTGTAGTGTTTTAATAATGACATGTTTTGCACGAGTTTATATGAAATAATTTCATATTTATACATACATGTAATGTGTTTTTATTCAGGAGATTTTTTACATACTTCCTATTTGTATTTATTTTAACGTATTGCATTACAATGTTTACCAATTGATACACGAACTTTAACAAGTGGTAAAATAATTTCACCCCAAAACAATAAAGCTATAATATGCAACAATAAAACTGTATAGAGTATCACCTGATATTTAAGATTTTGCATAGAATCTTAGAGTGCTTCGAATAGTTTGGCCAGAGACTGCAGCGCGATGTTCAAAAACCTTCAAAATATCTTCGCTAACAAATAAAATACAAAGGGGTAGCCAGTCAAAATGGGAAAAATATACCAGACTATCTAAAAATTAAATATTAGAATTTAATGAATTTTTGTGACAAAGTTAAGCCAATGCAACTTTGCAATCAACGTTTTCAGAAAGATTGTTTAACTTTAAGCATTCATCTGTTTTTAGACTTTTTTTTTTTCAAAAAAAATTATGTTTTAATAAACGTTAAATGAGCTATTCAGCTTCATTCAAAAATCTTTTCTTGATTTTGTACAATATCAAAAACATATAGTTTTGACGCTGACATGTCTACAGTATTAAATTAACAACGCAAAGTGACTAAGTGCGTCAGCATCTTTTATTTCTGAAAAAATATCCGTAAATTTTCTAAAAGATATCTAGTGCTATTTTTTTCCAGCGAAATAAAAAAAATATCTCTATTTTTACATTTTTAGAAAAGTGCTGAGAAACTCTGTCGTAGCGAATAATATTCGTTAAGAATAGAAGAAAAAAAAAACATTACTGAAACGAAAATCAAAAATTTAACCTAAAATCCAAAATGGCGAAGGAAGAAATTTCTTAAAAAATTGTATAAGAATAAGTTTTGAAAAAATGTTCTTAAGATATCAAGTTCTATTTTTCCCATAAAATAAAAATAAAATATTTATTTTTCCACTTTCAGAAAAGTGCTGTGAAATTCTGTCGTGGTGAATAATATTCGTTAAGAATAGAAAAAACATTACTAAAACGATAATCAAAAATTTGACCTATAATCCAATATGGCTAAGGAAGATATCTGTTAGAATATTGTATGAGAATGAGTTCCGAAAAATGAGAAAATCTTATTAAACATAATGCAACATCTATTACGAAGCAACAAAGAACAGAGTTTTTATTGAACGTTGAGTACAACAGACCATAGTACGAACGAAAATATGATTTTTACATTCTGTTCTTTTTCTCCATTTCCGAATCATAAAAAAAAGATAAGAAAAATACACTCATTATAAGAGCAGATTCTTAGAATAATACTAGAAGAATGAAAGAGAAATATTAATTAACTGGTAGCGGTAAAGAAATTAAAACAAATCCTCTATATATATTGATGCTCTCTTATTACTTCGTCAGATGTGATAACTAAATAATTTCAGTCGTGTTTTCTTCGTAAAACACATTTTGGAAATTTTATTTCGGGAAAAACTTTTACTATATTTTAAAGAGAAAAATGGAAACTTAATAAGTTTCTTATTTCAAAAAAAATTTCTTACTACTCAGTAATTTTGAATTTCAGCATCAGCGAAGAAAGGCATTTACAAAGAAATGTCTTTTATTGAGGTAAAGTCGTATAAAGCAGGGATTAAAATTGCCAAAAATCAGTTTATTTGTCTTTTTGTAGCATTCGCTAATCACTTCAAAACATTTATGTTTTCCTTTCCAGATTTTTAAATTATATTTATCCATCCTTTTCTCTTTATGATCTCAATACTGGTAAGCCAAAACAAAGATACTGATTTTGTTCTTTTCACTTAAATACTGTACAAAGTCTTTTTTCTTTCTTTGTACTTGGACTGGTAAAATTTAAGTGGATGTCGGGCATACCAATACACCATCCTTTTTACAAATATCTTATTTCCATTACAAATTAACTGTCTTTTATCAAATTTTGTTCATTTGTTTGATAAAGTAGAGTGCTAAATGTTGTTGTTGTAGTGAGTTATTAAGGCACAGGGGGTGCGATTGTTCTTGTTTTCCCGTGGCGCCATCTATGGACCAGAATTCGACCTCGGCCACACCCATACAGAGTTCTGAATAAAAAACAATTTACAGTACATAAAATGAAAAACGAAACTGTTTGAAAAGTTTTGATCTAGAGACTAGATTCCGACATTTCAAGTTCCAATCTCAATAATTCAAGGGGCTAGCTTTAAAGAAGCTTCTAGTTTTCTCGAACAAACGAAGTTATAATTCACAAAATAGATACATTTACTAAATAAAAATACATTGTTTCGACGTGTTTAGATTTTTGACCCTCAAAATAAAATATTGGGGTAGCCGCAATCTTGAAATTAGAGTCTCAATAGTTTAGATAAAAGAACTGTCAAAAATTTATAACTCTTGATGTTGACCTCAAGTTTAACATATTTTGATATATCTCTGAAATTATTCGAGAAAATTTACAAATTTGTAAACGCAACTGTAAGACTCGTTTGCTTAAATATATTTAAATTTTTTTTTAGATTTATCTACTTTTTTATTATTTTATATAAATATAATTAGTCGAAGCATTTTTTGTTATAATTGATTGCTCAGACACTCATATAAGTTTTATAAGGAGAAATTTTTTCAGAAAAAGTTCAACATTTCAAAAGAATATTAAAATGGATATTGAAAAAATGCAAATTTTCTGAACTTCCAATACTCAAGAACTGTTCGAATGATTTGTTATTTAAAATTACGCAACTTAAAATAAAGCACATATGCCATGCAATTTAAACTTTTTTTTTAACCGTTATTAAAAGTTTTAACCGTTAACCGTTATTAAAACAGTAGAAATAATAACTCGATTCTTAAAAATTATATTTCACTTGAAATTATCTTTAGATAAACAAGTTTTAATATTTTTTGCAACAATTTGAAAGAAAAAAAACGCTAAAATAATTCCAGAAAAATAAAAACGCAAAATACGCAAATAACGCCTCAGTTGTACTTCGTTGTACTTTCGTGCCTGAACTACTGGGACTATATTTTCCACATTAAGGCTATTGTTTTTTTCTATTGACAAGAGTAAAATCTGTAAACAGTCGAAGAAACATATAAAAGTTGTGATCGTCTTATTACAATCACTGGTTAGCCATTGGTCAGATGCTTTTTTCTTTCTGGATTGACTCCGTTAAACATTTCAAATCATGGGTTGCAAAAACTGTCTCCATTGATGTTTGTCCTTTTTCATATCCTTGCCTATATGCACGTGTTTCACAAAATACTTTTCCTTCTTCATCATTCATATTTATATTGAAATCGCCGTCAAGACAGTCATTATACGTTAATAATATTAAGAATATAAAAATACTTTAAGTTATTATTATATGCAAATACATTAAAAATACCTGCTAGTGAAAATAAAAAGAAAAACAGCAGCGTTCACCATAGCAACGCAATGACGACGCATGCGCACTAGTTTACTATTACTCCTGAATACAATGGGATACCTGCCAGTGACGTAGTGTGGGTATCTCGATCCTGATTTGTCATTGAAACGTGGCTTTTGTTTACGCTAGCAACTGTTCTTTTTATTCTACTTCGAGGAAGCCAAGCCTGTCAAGTACCAATTCTCTTAAGTAACGAAGCCTATAATCTTTCACAAATATTTCAATTCTACCACTGTATAATAACACAAAGACAGGCACGAAGCCATGTAGAACACAAACAAACTTATTATGCATCGAAGTTTGCCAGGTACACAAAACAAAAATATATAACAGTTACAATTGGGTATACTATAGCCTACGTCACAGGTTGTGTTATTCCTACTAAATTTAACCCATGAACGTCATTTTCTGCGAGCCTAACTTCAAGCCACAAAGAAACAAACGAAGTGTTTGATCGTTTAAATAGCTGCTCGCCAGATTTTATTGCATTATAAAGAAAAGTAATTGATATTCGATTTTTGATTAATAATTGATTTATGTGGATAGTGGCATTTATGTGGATAGTGGCATAGAATTTAGCATTGCGTCGTGGTAAATGTTATTCCTACTAAGTGAAAGTAGTTGTGTTTTTTTTGTATTATACCCAATTAAATACATGAACAAATAATAAATTAAAGTCAAGTAAAAGAAGTAGACTAGAAAGAATTATATTTCAACATATTTGATTTGCTATACGGCTCTCTATTTAATTAACTCAAAGTTAATTAATATTTTAAGTTATGTAGAGAGCTCAACTTTAATACTCCATATTGCTGATAAAGATTAGCTGCTGCTGACGTCATAGGTCACATGCATGGGTATTGGCTGTCTTCTTGGATTGCAAGTACCCAATTGAAAAGTGCGTGGATGCCATTAAATCCAAACCAAGATCCATTTTGCCAATGGGCAAAAAGGCATATTTAATTAATTATTATTAAATTATATTCTAAGATATATATTACCAGATTTCGTAGAGTGAAATATCTTAAGCCAGGGTATGAAATTTCAATTGTGAAGGTATTCGTGAGGCTAAATTTTTGCTCTATCCCCTATTTTAATAAAAAATATGAACAATTTTAAAAATACTTGCTCATGTAGTATAATAAACTTTTTGATGACCAAAGCCTTAAAAGTATGTTGGAGAAAAAATGAATCATTTATCACAAAGAAACATTTAACGTCATGTTTGTATTCTTCATGTACTTTCTGCACTAAATTGTCGTAGGTCAATTTAAGCACTGGGATCAGAATAGAGGGGTTAGTGGCATTTTGGAAGTCCAAACAGTTTGGTCAGGAGAGCGCTCCCAAAATTGGACCCCGTAATGTTCATTTCACTTTTTGAGTATTTCGGTACATCTCGAGAACTTTTTAAGCGAATTTTAAAAAAAATTGCACTCAATTATAAAGTTCGTTTATCCAAAGATAGTTCCATGCAAAAAATAACTTTTAGTAAATATTTAGTATTTTTTTATTATTTTATTTAATAATGGTTTAAAACAAAATGATGAATTGTAAGGTATATAAATTTCTGTATCATTTTAAAGAATGTAATTTTGAATGGCAAACTACAAAAGTTGAGCAAAATCGATTGATTAGTTACTAAGAAAATGAATTTCAAAAAAGTCAGATAGTTAAAATTAGCGTTAACAAAATCAATTTTGACAAACTTATTCTTATCATTTTCTTTTCTAATTGAAGTAACAAAACAGTTATTTTTATAATTGAAGCAACGAAATAGTTCTTTTCTAATTGAAGCAACGAAATAGTTCTTTTCTAATTGCAGTAACAAAATAGTCTAATTGAAGTAACAAAATAGTTCTTTTTATAATTGAAGGAACAAAATAGTTCTTTTCTAATTGAAGCAACAAAATAGTCTAATTGAAGTAACAAAATAGTTCTTTTCTGATTGAAGCAACAAAATAGTTCTTTTCTAATTGCACTAACAAAATAGTCTAATTGAAGTAACAAAATAGTTCTTTTTATAATTGAAGCAACAAAATAGTTATTTTCTAATTGAAGTAACATAGACAATTTTAGTAATAATCGTAAATAATTTATGTTCTCGTCTCTGTCTATAGATTCCAATCAATATGCTCACTACGTCTTCAAATCACTTAAACAAGCTCACGGAGGAACAGTCAACTTCGAGGTAAGCCTTTACTTTCGCTTTTTTACTAAATCTGTACGTTTTAAACTTTTGTCACATTCAGTCGAATTTAAATCATATATTTTCAAGATGGTACAAAATATATTACACAAATAATCCAGACTCTCATAAATACACTGCAATTTTATATATTTCACTTAAGTATAATAAGTCAGACGTAAGAATGAAGCGAAATTGCATTGTAATTTAATGATTCATTGGAAAATTAAAAGTTTGTTTACGAAAGAGAACATTTGTTTCGTTCTCCCGTCAGAGGATTTCGTAGAACTCACAGACAGAAGGGGTTCACAAACCTAGTTTCAAGGGGGGAAATGAGTCTCATTACAATTGATTTCTAATGCCCTTTGTATATTTAGAAAATAAATTTAAGGTACGCTTTCTTGAACTCTTTGATGATACGTTAAATTTAATTCGAAATCTATTTAAGTTGTCCAGTAGAAACGCTCTTGACGTCTTGGAATAAAGCATTAATCCTCAAGACATGTATGAAACAAAATCTGGTTTTTGATGTGTGATTCTTAACCATAAACGGTAGATAAAGCTACTAAGATCTTCTTTTAATTTGTGTTGGCTTATCTGTGCAAGGCAGGCTTTTCGAATACTTTACAAATGAAAGACGACTTGTACAAATTAATTGAAAGTTGATAGTAACCTGTGTTTTGCCTTTGCAGGCGTGAAAAAATTGATCACAAGCGTCTATTTATACAAGCGTTGAAGTAAACATGTGTGATTTGATTTTTTAAGGCCTTGATATATTTTTTTAATGTAATTTTGTTGTTTTATTCTTAAAACGCGAAAAGGAATAATCAAAATATAAGTATATAAATCTAGTGAATATATACGCTTTGAATTTTGTAGGCTTTAATACATTTTTTTACCTAATTTTGTTGTTTTATTTTCAAAACGCGAAAAGGAATAATCAAAATATGAGTATATAAATCTAGTAAATATATGTGTTTTGAATTTTGAAGACATTGATACATTTTTTTATAATTTTGTTGTTTTATTTTAAAAACGCGAAAAGGAATAATCAAAATATAGGGATATAAATCTAGTAAATATAGGTGTTTCGAATTTTGAATTCTTTGATAAACTTTTTTTTAAAATTTTGTTGTTTTATTTTCAAAACGCGAAGAGGAATAATCAAAATATGAGTACATAAATCTAGTAAACATTTGTTTTGAATTTTGAAGGCTTTGATTCATTTTTTTTACATAATTTTGTTGTTTTATTTTCAAAAATCGAAAAGGAATAATCAAAATATAAGGTTATAAATCCAGTAAATATATGTGTTTTGAATTTTGAAGACATTGATACATTTTTTTAAAAATTATTTTGTTGTTTTATTTTTAAAAAGCGAAAAAAGAATAATCAAAATATAACACTGTTGTTTCTCGGAAAAAATGGTTAGATAACAATTTATTAAATGGTTATTTTATTATATTTAATCAAAACAGTCAAATAACCATAAGTAAAATGGTAATCAAACTGTTAAGTTTGAGAAAAACTGTTTATTAGCTGCTATCGCCTAATACGGTTAAACAACCGGAATTATATCGCACCCACTAGAACCACCTAACGAAGTTACTTAGTTCTTAGCAACTGCGTACATATCATAGCAGAGTGGGATTATCTGTCAATCTCATGACTGGAGAACTGGAGTTCGAGTCCTAGTGTTGACACCACACTATTCCCTTCAACACATGAAGAATTTTCAGTGTCCGGCATTCTCCAATGCCCATTACCTTCGAAAATCCGAGCTCCGAAGTCTAGTTGAATAATTTTTTTTTTTACATTTTTGGAAAATGCTAGTTGTAAATGGTTAAAAAACCGTATAGTTTTGCTTTCATGGTTTTATAACCATAGATTTTGCAAATGGTATCAAATCCACAAAGGAAAAAAGTGTTCTTTACCGTAAGCTTTATGGTTAATCAGATGGACAGAGAGCTGCCAGTTACTATACCATAATTTTAGAATCGAAATTTTAACAGTGAAGTATATAAATCTATTAATCATAAGTGTTTCTTAATTTTGATGGAGTTAGTATCGTCTAACAACGATGAAAAAGAGGGGGGGGGAGGCATCAAGATAATTACTCTAACGGTTTAGGGGAAGAAATGAACAGGCAGCCCATTTAGTTGATAACGGAAAATAAATGTTTCTGAATTAATAATTGACTAGTAAACTTTTTAACTTGCAAAATAGTAAAAAAAAACTTAATTTAAATCGAAAATTGAAAATAAGTATCCTTTTTTTAAAAAAATCAAAAATAAATAGCGGGTTCCATTTCGCTGCTGTGAGAAACTGAATTTGTGTAAAATCCATGATATTAGAGGAAATGTGTGAGACAGCAGTACCTTCAGATACTCAAGTGTCTATTTTTCGCAATTTTAATAAGCTCAAGATATTTTTGGCTTCTAATGGTTTTTACCTTCATATAATATCACTGTTTATAAATTTTGAACGCTTCCCTTATCAATTTTTTTGAAGAAAAAAAATTGCAAAAAATCAACATGTTTTTTTTATATCATTCATAAATATAAGGAACTAAAACAAAACATAATATACACGTTCTAAGTTGACAATCTATTTTTTTTATGCGTAAAAAATATTTAATGTACCTTCAGTTTAGTATCTCAAATTATCACGTGCAAATGAAAGAAGTTAAATATGAGTCTTTGTTTTATGTTCACATCTTCATCATCTGAAACATTATCTGCATTACTTTCACTTTCGTTCGCGAGCGCCATTTTTCTTTACTCTTTTTTTTGCTGTGTATAATTCATCAACTATCGTATATACCAGGGGTGGCGAACCTTTATACACCAACGTGCCATTTTCTCTAAAAAATTGCTTAATGAGGTCATAGACGTGCCGTCAAATAATTTTGACTTCGTGATTATTGATAAAATAATAATAGTAAATATTATCAACTCAAAACTCTTTATTTACATTGAAAAAAAAATACATTTTGCAATATCTCAGTTATACGCGTAATTCAACTTTCAAGCAACATCAGTGTGACTTAGGTTGATGCAGATTAGATGACCAATAACTTATATTAGGTTGTAAGATGTTAGTTTTAGCAGGACTGTTAATTTTTTTTCGCTAGTTTTTTACTGTTAGCTTGTTTTTTATGGTTATTAATTGTTTTTTTGGCATTAATTTTTAGTTTTTTTTGTTAATATTGTTTATTATTCTGTTTATTTTTTGTGAATTTTAATTTAATTATTACATGTGCTTCACAGTGTAACAACAATTGTGATCGGTGGAGTGCCCAAAATATTGTGTCGAGTGCCATAAATGGCACGCGTGCCATTGGTTCGCCATCCCTGGTATATACAATTGCACAAAACACGTCTGTAGTACCACACATAGCAAAACTCCGAGACAAAAATTGGCAAACTTCCAGTCGCAGCAGATTATTATTATTTCTTGCTTTGCTTCCGGCCAACTAAAAACGTGATAAAATAAAGCATATTGACGAATTCTGCTATGGCCGAGTATACTCGGGGTAATAAATATTTGCAATATATACACACCCGAATTAACTCGGGATAATCAGGGAAGAAGTTAAAGGTAAATAAAAAAGATTTTTTACCTTAATTTTTCATGAATTTTTTACAGTGTATTTTTTGCAGCAATTTTTGAAAATGCTGTCGATTCTTTCGAGAGGGAATGTACCTGAAAAACTTGAGTGGGTGTTCAACTTGTATGACATCAACGGAGACGGATACATTACGAAGCAAGAGATGCTGAACATAGTGAGTGCCATTTATGATATGCTAGGACACTACACAGATCCTGCAGTCACGGAACATTCGGCGAAGGAACACGTCGACAAAATATTCCATGTAAGATCACATTTTCATTCCAAATTATGTTTTTTTTTTAAATATTTTTGAGTACATTCTCACATATTATTTATGAGACATTGTAGAAATATTTTAATTCATTGATAATTCTTTTTTTGTTGTTGTTATAAATGAAGATGTTATGCTTTGAAATAAGCATTAATTAAATCTATACATATAGTTTAATTTGTTTCTGACATTAGTTTTCTGTAACTAAAACTGCATATTACCCATTGGCAAAATGGGTCTTGTTTTGGGTTTGATGGCGGCGCAACTTATTTCGACGTCATCACACATTTCAACTGTGTTCAGGAGTAATAGTAAACAGTGCGCATGCGCCGTCATTGCATGCGTTGCTATAGCGACCGCTGCTGTTTTTTTTTTTACTTTTCAGTAGCAGGCATTTTTAATGTATTTGCATAGTAATAATTTAAAGTATTTTTATATTCTTATTATTATGAACGTACAATGACTGTCTTGACGGTGATTTCAGTATAAATATGAATGCTGAAGAAGTAAAAGTATTTTGTGAAACACGTACATAGGCAAGGATATGAAAGAAGACAAACATCCATGGAGACAGTGATTTGCAACCCATGATTTGAAATGTTTAACGGAGTCCATCCAGAAAGAAAAAAGCATTTGATCCATGGGGAACCAGTGATCGTAATAAGACCACCACAGCTTTTTATAATCTTTCAATACCGCAGAGGAACCAACAACTTCAATGCTTTTCGTCAAGAAAGAGGGCTTAGAAAAAAATATATTTTTTTATGTTTATTCTACTTCAAAAATGTATGAATCAAAATCTTGAATGTTTTATTTCAATTTACTGAAGAAAAAAAAATTAAAGTCTTATATCCAAAACGCATTTTCAGAATTTTTTAGATTTTCTTTATTAGTTTTTAGGATATATCGTCTTAAAGTTGAAAAAAATCACGAAAATGTTAGAAGGATAGTAGGAAAAAAACCTTCGAAATTGCAGCATTACTTTATTTTTAATCCAGATAATCTACTACTTTACTCCCGTCTTAATTGATATAAAATAATCTATATTTTTTACAATTTCAAACATAATTAATAGCATCATTGTTTCATAATTAAGAAAATAATTTTTTGAAATATTAAGATTTTTCGTTAGCCTTGTGTTCGCAATAAATGACTGCTGTATACTTTAAAAAATGACAAGACAAATTATCTATCCCTTATCGTCATAACGCTAAATGAATAAAAAATATTTCATTTTATTTAACTGAATAAAATCTTGATAAAACTAAAAAGTGAACTCAGTATTTTTTTTTCATTTTATTAAATCAAACTTTATTTTTATTCATTATTTTCACAGAAATTTGTTTAAGGATTCATACTCAGAAAGGTTTTTTTTTTGTTCCCAATAATTTTATACAAATATAAAAAAAAAGTTACAGAAATATTTTGGATTTTATAATTATTGTTACTATTATTATTTTGTTTTACTTATTTAATTTTTTTTAGAATCTGATTCCAATCTTAAAAGGATTTAAAAGAAATGAGTAACGATTTATCTTACAAATAAGTCTCATGAATATTTCTTATTGAAGTGCATTGATAATTTCCTTTTAATTTTTTTTATTTTTTTTATAGAATAACGCATTTATTAAACATTCCACCATTCCATTTTAAATTCCGTTCCTTGTTAGTCTTTTGTTCTAAAACTTCAGTTTAATTAAAATAAACTCAAAACCACCACGTTTATAATTTAAATTAGATAAACCTAGATGGAAATAAAAATGAGGCACGGATAAACTTTTTTTCTAACTTCAACAATAATTACCCGTTACTCTTTTCACAGATCTTAAAGTGATATGTTTTTTTTAAAGTCTTTTTTTCTTCCTTTTAAAGTTATAGGGTTTCAATCTTTTTAACCCCGCTAGATTTGAGTAAGAGGCTTGTTTCACATTTTCAAAATGTACGCAATGCCCCAACTTTAATATAGTGTTGGTGTTAATGTTGCGTTTTAAATGTGAGTACGGTGAGTGGTTGCATCTATTGTAGTGTATTTCACCACCCCCTATCTAAAGAAAAACGAATTTTTCTTTTCTTACAGTTAATTGACCTGAACAAAGATGGAGTAATTACACTGGACGAATTCATGGATTGGTGCCAGAAAGTAATTTTTGTCTTCTTTTTATGCTAAGAGTATTTTAGTTCAATATTTTCTATCTGTGTCGAATGCATCTGTTTAAAAGAGAAACTTGAACAAATTCCTCTATAAAATATTAGATAAATTAACCGTTTTCCTGATTTTCCCGAGTTAACTAATATGTATTATCCCGAGGAAACTCGTCAATACCTTTTGTTTTTATCACGTTTTTATTCGGCCGAAAGCAAAACAAAAAATAATAAAAATCTGCTGTGTTTGCCAATATTTTGTTTGGGGACAGCAGACGTGCTTTGTACACGATGGCTCAGGGGATAGAGCGTTCGCCTTCCAAGTGGCGAACCGGGTTCGAATCCCAGTCGATACGAATTCCGCATCCGGCTTGCAACGACCACAGTGCTGACGCGAAATATCCTCAGTGGTAGACGGATCATGGGTTAGAATCCCCTTGCCGTTAGGCTAACCTTGGTAAGTTCTCGTGGTCTTCCTCTCCATGTAACGCAAGTGCGGGTTAGCGCCCTCAAAAAGTCCTCCATGAGGGCAAAATTTCTCATAATACTCGATTAAGGAGTTCCCTTGTCTTCTGGACAGGGTTCAAAATGACAAGACTACGGAGTTGAACATTAATAGTCGTAAACCCATAAAATTGGGTCGGCTGTTCAATGACTGTTATAAAAGGAAATAAAATTGTACAAACGATAGTTGATGATTTTACATTGAAAAAAGAGTTAAAAAAAAGGGTTTCGCGAGTGAAAGTGAAAGTGATGCAGATGATTTTTCAGATGCTGAAGATGTGAACATATGCAAAGACTCATATTTAACTCTTTTCATTTGACCGAGATCATTTGGGATAGTAAAACTGACGGTGAATTATATATTTTTTACACGTAAATAAATTAAAACGTCAACTTCGAACGTGTATATTATGTTCTGTTTTAGTTCCTTGTATTTATTAGTGAAATAAAAAATGTTGATTTTTTGCATTTTTCTAAAATATTTGTAAAGGAAGTAGTTAATCAATAAGAAAATCAGAAACGAATATGAAAAAGAACTGGTTCCTGGGATCCATTTCATTTCACTTTTACTTAAAATAACGCGTTTTTTTTTTCGTATTCATTTTTTATTATTTCATACGAAAGCCTTTTTTTTTAAAAGGAAATAATTCATTTCATTAAGAACAGAATATTAAGATTTAATGTTTTTCTCTCATTTTTACGATTTCATTTAAATCTAACATTTAATTCCTTCCATTCATATCGAAGCAGTGTCTATATATAAAGGAAGACACTCGTCTCGGGAGCAATGACAGGAAATTTGACTTGCGAAGACTTTTAAAACCTGCCAGACCATTTTTTTTTCTCACGCGGCATTTGCGTAGTTGGCAGCCCACGCTAAATTTGTCACCTTTACCAAAACAAATATCTTGTTGATGACGAAATAATACACTTTCTATAAAATAGTTGTAAAGAATTTTTATTTTATTTTCGATATTATTTCGCCTGTCTTTCTGAAAAACATTTCAACCAAACTTATCTTGATGTTTTAAGACGCATCGTTAAATAGTATTATTTATTTTGCGCTCAACAGGCATTATTTCTGAAATTTTAGAATATTATTTTTAAAAAATTACAATTATCGTGACTCTTTCTAAAAAGTTTTTTAGTTAATCTTATCAACCTAACCATACTGGATAAGGCAATGCGTAATCAATTATACATAATATAATAATAATATGTAATAGAATTTATAATTTTTTTAAAACTTTTTATTTATAATTTAATTCAAATAGAGTTCCCTCTCCACCCAGTGGTATACCAGCCATTGACAGTGTAGTGTATCGACCACTACAAAAATACAATTCCAATTCAATAGTATATAAGATATGTTAACTCGATTTTATAGTGGGGTACCTTTTCATGGATGGCGGTTGACATGGTTGATGTGACTCTCCCACATGGGTGACCTTCGGACATGATGTAAACACGCCTACTTTGACAAAAACACCCACCACGATTTGAACACGCCTACTTCGGTGGATGGTCCACATTGATCAGTTGCCTTGCTACTTGTGACTGCGACATTGTCCTCCTCAAACTGTTGCTCCTCAGTCTCGATCACAACCAACGTACAACGTATTCACTCCACTACTAATGACAACACAGGAGCGACCACGTCCGTGTACTTAATACAGCTCTCACGATCAGCCCTCAAAAAGTACGGTGATCTTAATACAGCTCTCCCGGCTTCTCACAAAACAACAATGAATCAACTAGTGGTATCCGTTCATCGAATTATGTCCCTGTTATAATTCTGGTGGGGGAGTACTGTATTATATCTTCCACTACAACAATACAATTCCAATTCACAAGTATATAAGACATGTTAACAAGTATATAAGACATGTTCTATGGTGGGGTACCTTTTCATAGATGAAGGTTGACATTGCCGATAACTCCTCTCCCCCGAAAAGCATTTTATTTCAGGCCTAAAGATACAAAAACTATGAATTTTACTATGAAATTAAATTTACAGAGGATCAGTATTTTAGCTTAAGCTAAACATTTCATGAAGAACAAATGAGACTGTAAACCTAGTGTAAACACCAAATAAAGTGCTTTATCTGTACTTCAAGGAACCACTTTGTGGCACACCAGGCAAATATTCTCTAGTTTCTTTTCAAAAACTTAAAGTGGTAGATAACAGACGAACGTATTCAGTTTCAAAATTCTTCCACTTTAGAAAAAAAAAAAAAAACAATTTTCGCGTGATTGCAATATAAAAATTCAGAAATACTCTTCAGGATTTTAAGCTTATATAAATTTCTATGTTTTTGCTTTCTCTACAGGATGAGTTAAGGACGAGAAGTTTGTTCATGTTGGATACCATTTTGTGACCCTGAACCAGTGTGGGCGACACCAATGATCCTTAGGAGAGATGATTTCATTTCTGAAAGCTCATTCTTTTAACAAGTTTCAGTCCTATTAAGTGTGTACAAAGTCTTAGGATTAACCTTTAACCATGGTTTGAGGAATACGCATCTACATACTGTTGAAATACGAGATATATATCATCAGAAAAGAATTGCTTAGCAATTGTAAAATTCTGTTGTCAAATATTTTGCTTTCTTTTAAGTTTTTAAAAAAACGTCAATTACAGAAATTCAAAATTCTACAAAAAGCAACAATGGAAAAGTATGCAGAATTGCACACTTCCTTCATTTGCAGTTTTTCCTTCAAAACGTAGAAAACTCTCACAAAAACTTAACAGTTCTTTTCAATATTATTAGACACACTGTAAGATTCTATGTAGAATTATAATTCTCAGGTGATACTCTATACAGCTGTATTGTTTTTACTTGGATGAAACCGGTTTGCATTTGGTTACGCTCCTCTATCAATGGGTTAACATTGTAATGCAATAGGTTCAAAATAAATACAAATAGGAAGTATATGAAAAATCTCCTGAATTTCCCATTACATGTATGTTTAAATATAAAAGTGTTGATTATAAACTCGCGCAAATCATGTCATTATTAAAAAATTGCAATGCGTCTAATTATTTGATCTAATTATTGTGATATACTAATGTAATGCTTGATATAATAAATAGTCCTAGAACTAAACTCAGCGGCGCGACAGCCCATAGAGGGCCAAGGCCTACTATGGCCATCTCAGTTTTCTTGACCTTGGGCTCTGGGGTGCAGGAGCAGATGTTCCGGTCAGGTGGTCAGCCGAACGTGGAACCCCCAGTGTTTAGTTCCCACGCATGCTTGGTACTCATTTATCGACCCACTGAGGGGATGAAAGGCTCTAACCTTCAACCTTGGGACTAACCGAACCAGGGACCTGTGGCACGACAGCGCGAAGCGCTACCGCTCAGCCACCGGCAGTCAATAAATGGTCCATATTTATATAATATATAGTTTGATTTATCCTATTGTCAAATTTATATTATATATCGTTTCATTTAACCCATTGATACACGAACGTAAACAAGTGCAAACAGTCTGTGTAAAAACAATAAAGCTGTATAGAGTATCACCTGATAATTAAGATTTCACATAGAATCATAGAGTGCGTCTAATAATTTGACCAGGGACTGTAGACGTAAAAATCAATCGGAAGTAGTAACCCGGACGTCTTACGACGAATTTTAACCCCCCACCGACATCTGTGCCTAACGACACACGGTCAACCATCTATAGGAAGAGTAACTCATACTTTTGCTACATTTATTAATGTGTGCATTACAGAGTGAGAAAATGAAGAGACACTATTTTAAAACTTTGGTCAAATGTTGTTTGCTAACACAAGGTTGCATGAAATAATCCTAAGACTTTGTCGTTGATGTTTGTGTATATGATTGTTGAGTATAGGCTTTTATGACAACAAAATTCGTTATTAGAATGTTAATTATTTATACGCACCCTTAAAGCTCAAAAAATAATAAAATTCTTAAGGCTTTTAGTTTTGAAATAGAAGACCTAACGGAAACAGTTTGAAGCTATTTCCTTACTGTATTATTTAGGGACTTTTGCTAATAACTCCTAATAAAACATACCCCGTTTTTAATGTCCAAAGCAAAAAAAAAAATTTCTGTTATATTTTTTTCCAAGCTTTTAACTTTTTTTAAATTTCATATAAATCTTTTTTTTACTTTAAAACAATTTATATGTTAATATTTAGGGTATCAAAATGATAAATGTTACGAAACTGTCTTTTGAACTGCTTAACCGGGATCTACTGAATGGAGAATAAAGTGAAATCTTCTTCAAATAAAACGAAGGAAAAAAAATTTCATTTTTACCTATTTTTGCTACGCAGTTCCTGTTCAAATTATTAGAGGCACTATAAGATACTATCTAAAATCTTAACTACCAGGTGATACACTATACAGCTTTATTGTTTTTATGCGACTGTTTGCACTTGTTTACGGTAGTGTATCAATGGGTTAAATGAGACGATATCTAATATAAATTCGACGATTGGATACATTAGACGATA
The DNA here is from genome assembly GCF_043381705.1 of Parasteatoda tepidariorum. NCBI lineage: Eukaryota > Metazoa > Arthropoda > Arachnida > Araneae > Theridiidae > Parasteatoda > Parasteatoda tepidariorum. The sequence goes on from NC_092211.1 coordinate 6,079,912, forward strand.
TATTATACAAATGTATAATATTTATTATATCAAGCATTATATTAGTATATTATAATTATTAAACAAATTATTAGTCGCACTGTAGTTCTTCAATAATGACATGTTTTGCACGAGTTTATAGACAATACTTTTATATTTAAACACACATGTAATGGGTTTTTAAACAGGAGATTTTTGATCTATTTGTATTCATTTTTAACGTATTGCATTACAATGTTAACCCATTGATACACGAATGTAAACAAGTGCAAACAGTCGTGTAAAAGCAATAAAGCTGTATAGAGTATCACCTGATAATTAAGATATAACATAGAATCTTATAGTGCGCCTAATAATTTGGCCAGAGAGTGTAGAGTGCCGTGGACTAAACGGTTTCGAGAGCAATGCAATTATGCTGGTAATGTTGCCAGCATTGTCTCCGGTACTCCAGTTACTACCCAGACAAATTGCCACCGGGAACTACCAGAATCATCGCATGCTATACTTTAACCACTATCGAGCTCAATGCCGTTAATATTAATCGAATTTAAGTGAAACTTAGGACTTCATATTTCATTGTATATTATTACTATTCTTATTATTATCCACGACTCCTGATCTCGAATAGGCTGCCTAGCTTTGAATATAGTAATCTTCCAAGACGCGCCACCCAGTACAATGGGTTAATCACTCCATTTAATGCTATGGGTTAATCGCCATTAACAGCGCTTCCATTAGACCGTTTCAGTGGCTGACTAAAATTACTTTTGTTCTGAAAAATTATTTTTTGAGCATTTTAAGGGTGCGTGTAATTCTTTAAAACTCTCTTTGTTGCGAAAAATTCCTTCAAAGGACTTAACGTACGCTCACGTGACATCCAGCATGTACGTAAGTTCTACACAACGCAATGACTACAAAGCAACATACAGAACTTGCGCACCTACACTGTTAAAATTTTCATTTTAAAATTGTGGTAAAATAACTGGCAGCCGTCTGTCCATCCGATTAACCGTAAAGTTTACGGTAAAGAACATTTTGTTCTTTTATGGTTTTGAAACCATTTACAAAAAGTATGGTTATGAAACCATCAATACAAAACTACAGGTTTTTTAACAATTTACAAGTAGCATTTTCAAAAATGTAAAAATATTTAACTGGTCATAGGAGCTCGACTTTTCGTAAGGTAATGGACATTGGAGAGTGCCGGACACTGGAAATTCTTCATGTGTTGAAGGGAATGGCTGGAAATAGTGTGATGTCAACACTAGGACTCGAACTCCAGTACTGCCAGGCATGAGATTCACAGATAAGCCAGCTCGGCTATGTACTCAGTTGCAAAAAACGAAGTAGCTTCATTAGGTGGTTTTAGTGGATGTGATAAAAATTCTGGTTGTTTAACAGTATCAGGTGAAAGCAGTTAATAAACAGTTTTTATCAATCTTAACAGTTTGATTACCATTTTACTTATGGTTATTTGACTGCGTTGATTAAATATGGTAAAATAACCATTCAATAAATTGTTATTCAACCCTTTTTTCCGAGAAATTTCTAACAGTGTACGTGCACGAAAGTACGGATTGCAGCGCGAGAGTGCGAAATCTCACTTACTTTTATTTATTATAATTATTTAAACTAATTAATATGCTTATTGTAAGTTAATGTTGACGCTTACTATATGCAACGAAATTCAAATAATTTCGAAGATTAATTAAAAAGGAATTCGTTTTCTTCTTCTGTAAATAAAATAAAATATTCCACAAATGTGTGAAAAATCAAAGTTTGATATAGTACGGTATTTTTATGAAAGGTTTAAGTACTGACTTTGGAGATTTTATATTAACTCAATAGTTAGGCATATGGAGTTTCAAAATGATTATATAGTTTTCTATAATTCTTTCATTTTGCGGAAAAGGAATAAGTTTCGAATTAAAGAAAGTTTATCATTTTCCGTCTTTCCTGATTTCATAAATATTTCAATATAACTTTTTCCGAATAATAATTGGACACTTAGTCATTCTATGAGGTTTATTCTAAATAAATGTTTTTCTAGCGTTTAGTAAATTTTTGACGCTGAAATCATTTATGTATCTTATCCACGGAATGCTTTGAAATCACTTATTAGATTTAAAATAATGCCAAAGTAATTATAATTAATGCCTACTTAAGGAAATCCTTCTTACTAAAATTTGAATTACTGCTTTCATAATGATAAAGTCGTGCATGAATACACTCTTAATGAAATCTTAATTAATGATTTGATTAGATTTTCAGACAGCATCCTGAAAAATTAATTTATAATTTGACTAGTTGCATTAGAGAATATTATCGCCCAATTAATTGATATTAATGACTTTTAATAAGATTAATTTTTAGAAATTTTGGAAGTGGAAAAAAGTTGGATTCTGAGGGCAATGATTCTAGTTCTTACTTAAACAAAGCAACAAAAACGTTTTATGTTCAAATGGGAAACAAATTAACAAAATACAATTATGAGGAAAGCAGCAAAATAAATGAATGTTTCATTAACCTTCCAGCAATCAACATTCTTTTCAGCTTTTATATTGTTAAAATGCCTCAAATTGTTTTAACATTTTGAAGTTAGAAACGAATGTTAAATCAAACGCCAAATTTTGAACAAATTTTTTAATTATTTATTCTGATTCGCATCGAAAGAAGTGATTTAATATTGCGTAAAAACTTCCTCATACCGAATTCTAAAAATTCACTTTTTCAATTTAAATTTTAATAAGTCATTCAATACAGTCCCTTGCCAAATTATAAGACGCACTATGCAAAATCTAAATTAGCAGATGATACTCTACAGCTTTATTGCTTTTATGTGACTGAAACCGGTAATAAGACGATATAAAATAAGACGATATATAATATAAATTCGATGATAGGATAAATTAGACGATATATTGTATAAATATAGAATATTTATTACATCAGGTATTATATTCGTATATTATAATAATTAGATCAAATTATGAGACGCACTGTAGTGTTTTTTAATAATGACATGATTTCCATGAGTTTATAGGCAATACTTTTATCTTTAAACATACATGCAATGGGTTTTTATTCAGGAGAAATTTTGTATACTTCCCATATTGTATTTATTTGTAACTTATTGCATTACAATGTTAACCCATTGATAGAGGAGCTTAAACAAATGCAAACCGGTTTCATCCGAATCAAAACAATACAGCTGTACAGTGTCATCTGATAATTATAAATTTACATAGAATCTTATAAGGCTTCTAATAATATGGCCAGGGACTGTAAGTATAAAATGTTTAGATAAAAGTGAAGTTTAAAAAGAGACAAAGGAGAAAGAACGAGAACAAAACGAAAGTCAAACATTCGACGATGATCTTGCTTTTGCGTTTTCGCATCACGTGACATGTACACATCCCCATTCTATACGGTTTTTACTTTAATGAGAAATGGTTCATTCACGAGAGGGGTGGTTCGAACATTCTCCAAGTTGTTCTTTGACATGCAACTGCAACGTCACGTCCCACAAAAGCAGACCTTTCAAAAAGAAAGAAAAAAATAAGCGATTTATTAACACTTAAAAAAAAACGCTCTGTCTATATGAATAAATTTCAAAATACTGCTTTTACATGTTTAAAATTTTCAACATATTATTCCCATGTTTAATAAACAAAACAGCAGTAAGTAAGTTATTACCAACAAATACACCATTTTTAAGTATCTCGGTGTCCAAAATCTTGTAATTGATTTGAATTATTCTAATTTGCAGAAGACCACACAACTTTAAAATGGCGGAATTTTTTATAGCTAACGTAAAAAAATAGTAAAATAATTAATTCACATGCATGCATGTATGCGCTTTTACCGTTTTAAAAGTGTTAAAGAATGTAACATACTTTTCTAGATTTATTTCATCGACTAGTTTTTTATTCTAGATATTGCTTAAATTGCGTGTTTGAGAAAATGGACCAAACTCAAAATGCGTATTTAAGAAAATGAACGCAGCCCAAAATTCGTGCTTAACAAAGTGAACATAACTATTTTAAAAATTAACCCAGCATCTGATTCCATTTATTCAAACCTCTTTTATGAAAATTGCTCTTGAAAATAAACTAAATTCACAATGTAATGTCGTCCATTTTCATAAATCCCTTCGTACATTTTTTTAAACTTTATTTTTATTCATTTCAACGTATTAATTTTTTTCTGCATTCTTAAGACGTTCAAGACACTTTTGTACTTTTAGTCTTTGATCAAATGTCAAAATTATTTCTTATCGACCTAAACCAACATGACGTTAGGAATTCCTTACATTGGTTTTATTTGGCGAAACCATTTGATTGTGACTTTGTGTAGAAAAAGTCTATCTCGTAACAAAATATTGAACTATCATAAACCAAGATGTAGTTTATCATTATTTGTCAATAATCCGTTCCATCGCTTTTTTTTTGTTCTTGAATTTTTCTTTTTAAATTCTACAAATTCGTTTTTTTTTTTTTGTAAAAATCTCTTAATCTACATTTTTTGAATCTAAATCAAAAGCGATCACATAAAAAGATCCCATTTATATGCATTTAAAAATATCCAGATCATAAAGAAATATATTAAAACTAAAACTTTATGTTACGCGCGTTTTAAGTCATTAAAAATAAAATATTAAAACAAGATATTTCAAAAATAATATACAGCTCTACTAAACCTTAGACAATTATGAATAAATAAATTCATGTTTAAGATGTAGGTTTTAATTTGTAATAAAACTAGTTAATCTTACTGACATTTAAAAAAAAAACACACACAAAATTTTTCTACATAAAATAGCTCTAAAAAATCAGGCCCTTGTATTAAAACGTTGTAAAGTATTGAAAAGCTCTCTAAACTTTCGCTATTTTCTTACTCGAGTACTTAAGATAATCTTGAAACCAAGTGGGATTGAAGAAAACTACGAACTTCCATTTTCTCACTTTCCTAAACTGATCTTCTTTCGATAAACACGTAGAACTTACGTTTTACGATCTTACAAGTAAAGAAAAATAAACAAGTCGTAAAGATGTGATATTTGTACTTTATTACCCTACCTATCGCGTTACTTAAATAACACACCTGGAACATTTTCCGGTTCAGATTATCTTCTCAATTCACGCTATTAACGTTGGTTTAAGTACTATACAAATGTGCCACATCAAAAATAAGAAAAAGGTGTGGACTTTTTGAAACGTCTGTCTCAGATACTGTAAACTTTTCAAGCAATATAATATATATAATCCCTGGCAAAATTATAAGACGTACTATAAGATTCTATGTAAAATCTTAATTATCAGGTGAATACCATACAGCTTTATTGTTTTTACGTGACTGATTGCACTTGTTTACGTTAGTGTATCAATGGGTTAAAATAAACGATATATAATATAAATTAGACGATAGGATACATTAGACGATAGGATACATTAGACGATATATTATAAAAATGTATAATATTTAATATATCAGGTATTATATGAGTATATTATAATAATTAGACCAAATTATCCGACGCACTGTAGTGTTTTAATAATTGCACGAGTTTATACGCATTACTTTTAAATTTAAACACAAATGTAAATGGTTTTTATTTAGAAGATTTTTTATATACTTCCTATTTGCATTAATATATTATTTTTTTAACGTATTGATTTACAATGTTAACCAATTGATACACGAACAAGTACAAACCGGTTTCAGCCGCGTCAAAACAATAAAGCTGTATAGAGTATCACCTGATAATTAAGATTTTACATAGATTCTTAAAGTGCATCTAATAGTTTCGGCCAGAGACTGCATTAATAGTCGATATTTTGATGGGCAGCCTTAAATGATTGAAAATCCAATGAAATTCACACACTTACCGCATCTTTATAAATGCTTTCAATAAGTCATAATGTCCTATGTTCGTTCTATATTTCGAGTTTTCTTTGTTCTCACACTTCAATGAATTTTTTGTTTAAAAATACATAAACATTCATTATTTTAAATATTAATACCTGTCTCCTAATTATTGAGAGTGCGTTAGTGAATCGAGTGATTTGACTACAGTAGTTATTTTGATTTAGATGCAATGAGGGAATAGATGCTACAGTCCATCTTGTCGAAATCATTTAAACGCTTTAAATTAGTCATGATATTAGCCATCCATATACTTAGAATTTTTCCTCAAGTTCGTTTATTTTAATGACCTATTACTTAAAAATACCCCCAACGGCAAAATTTATGCCAGTTTACTAATTATTATTCAAGATACAGCAGTGAATCGGGTGATTTGGCAAGTGCGATCGTTTCCTTTGAATGGAACGAAGAAAACGAATGTACCGCCATTTTGTAGAGAACTTTAAGACATATTTACTTCCAAGTTTAGAACTCGGAAGCAACAAAGCTTAAAAAGCATAATTTCGCAAATTTGTACAGTTCCTAGCCCATCCATTTAACCAATATATTTGCCTATTTGCTGGAGAAAATACATTGTAAATATGTATCAATTTTTTGAAATAATTTAATAAATGTCAATAGAAAAAGATCATTTTATTCATATTCATAACAAAAAGAACTGTATAAAATATTAATTTTTATTATTCCTCTACCGTAGAACTGTCCAAAGGTATTTTATAAAAACTTCAAATTCGGAGAAAAATCTAAATAATTCCAGTGAAGATTTCGCAATAATGGTAATGAGCTAAAGTTCATGGGTTAAAGATGGTAATGGGTTAGGTTGTCAGAAGACGTACCTATTTTGCACTGCATCTGAAACCTGTTTATTTTTAGATTTTTTTCTTTAACGTTTTAAGTTTGAAAACTAAATATTTCCATGCTTATTGCGTGTTCTTATGTAATGGATGCAATTACCACTCAATATTGTTTTTGTAGATTATGAATTGTACTGAATGTCCACCCCATTGTAATTTAAAAGTATAAAATAATTAATATTTTGCAGTATTTGCGAGTAATACAGTTACAAGGGCAAAAGAATGGTTTTAAAAAAACATGTTTTATAAGTAATAAATTGAAAATGTTTCTCTAAATGGCCATGAAGTAAAACAAACTGACAAATTTCAATGTTGAGTGTTTTTCCTTTTGTCTACAATAACACTAAGCTAAACTAAACTCAGTGGTGCGACTGCCCATGGAGGGCCAAGGCCTACTGTGCCCATCTCAGTTTTCTTACAATAATACTAAATTATCAAATCTACATTGATATATAAGTCTTTTTTAAACTTTTAAAACTGTTTGAAAGGGGAAAATATCGTTGAACGAAATGGTAGCAAGACAAAATTTGTCATTGAGTACGTATAAAGAGGACACAATCACGCGGGAAGATTTTTTCATGGTAAAATTCTTTTCCCATTAATTGGTATTTTAACCTCTGTTCACCTCTATTGGTAAAAAAATAGGAAGAATAGAAAAATTAACTTCTGATAAACCATAAAGTTTCAAATGGTGAAAAAAAATTTCATTAATAACTTGCAATAATTTGCATAACCCTAAATAATTATGCAATACAGTGCCTGGTCAAATTATTCGACGCACTTTAAGATTCTATGTAAAATCTTAATTATCAGAAGATACTCTATACAGCTTTATTGTTTTTTACACCGACTGTTTGCACTTGTTTACGTTTGTGTATCCATTGATTAAATTAGACGTTATATAATATAAATTCGACGATTGGATAAATTAGAATATAAATTATACAAATATAGAATATTTATTATATCAGGTATTATATTAGTATATTATAATAATTAGATAAAATTATGAGACATACTGTAGTGATTTAATAATGACATGTTTTGCACGAGTTTATAGGCAATACTTTTATATTTAAAGTTACATGTAATGGGTTTTTATTCCGGGGAATTTTTTATATGCTTCCTGTTTGTATTTATTTTTAACGTGTTGCATTGCAATGTTAACCCATTGATACTCGAACATAAATAAGTGCAAACAGGTTTCAGTCACATAAAAACAATAATGCTGTATAGTATCATAGAATAATTAAGATTTCACATAGAATCTTGCATAATAATTTGGCCAAAGACTGTCATTTGTCTGCATTTTGATATTTTGAAGAAGCTTTTATCATTCTTTTTTCACATTTTAAACCTTAAAATAATAATAAAGGTGAGACAGAATTTGCCATGATAAGTTTCTCCCTCGTTATAACGTCATCTTAATCTTTTATAATATGTCACTCAAAATTTTTCTTGAGGCACCCCATTTGGTTCAAACAAGCATAAATTTTTACATTTTTATACTGAGCTTAATCTACCAAATTTCTCTGTCAAACGACTCTTTTAAAAAGTATTTGATGTTTACATATATTTCTTAAATGTGAAACAAAGGTGTGTTTCTATATGCTCTCTTCGAATAGCGACTCCCGTTATAGCGATCTCTCTCTCTTAGGCTTTCCCTCTTTGATTTAACTTCAGAGCTTCCTTAAAAGATGTTTGCACTTAAAAAGAATGTGATCGATATATTAAAATATATGTATAGATGTGTATGTATTCATATTACTTGTTGTGTTACCTAAATAATCACCTATTTTTGAGAATAAATTGTCTCTAGATGTGTACACACATATGTTGAATGAATGTAAATAGTTTTATGCATTTGATATATAAAAATCAATAGTGTGTCACACTGCATACAGATAATATATGTACATTTGTGAAAATTTATAGCATATTCATTTTATGTGATATAAATGAATAAATAATATTTTTTATTTTACTGAATTGAACTGTTTATCGTTTATTTTTAATTATTTTTTTCTTATTTTACATTTTCGCAGGCGTGGTTCTTGAAAAAGTCATAAAAATTTTTAAAAATTGATTATACATTTCGCAAAAAGTAAAGTATGTTTAGAAAAATTTCTTAAATTATTTGCAGTCTCAATAACATTCATTTTCAGTGACCTTTGAAAAACAACTGGTCATCGATGTCATATACAGCAGTGTTCCCCAACCTTTTGATCACCGCGGACCAATCAACGTTGGATAATTTTACCGCTGCCCGCTGTGGAGGGGACGTTGATTTTTTTATATTTTAGATTATTTTGATTTATTAATTTTAATTTAATTGTATTTAAACATGCCTTCAAAATATAACACAGTTACACCAAAAATTAAATATTAAGTGATTTAACAATTCAACTTGCTAGATACATTAAATCAATGAGAACCCTGAGCTTGTTTCTTTGTAATGAGACGGTTCCATCTGGGGGTAATCGGAGACAATAATACATTACAAACATTCAAAAAATTCTGTCACTACCTTCGGGGGCCTTTTTTTTAAATAAATAAAATTTTAATGGAATAGAGATATTTTTAATTCGGAGTATAAACCAAGGAATTTAAATTCAGTTTCGATGAAATGTGTTGCCCGATATCATTTGATCCACGAATACATTAAAAATACGTAATATTTTGAGAAATTCTAAAAGATTGTGATGCTAAAAACAAGTAAAAAATTGAAAATTTATTTTTTTCTATAGCTTAATTTGGAAATGTTTCTCGACTTTATTTCATTTTCATGAAGTTTTATCTTACTTGAAAGTTTCAATTTCATAACGTATAATATCAGTACAAATATACGTCTAACATTTCAAAATAATATCAAATGTGTGAGGAATGCTACGTTAATAACTGCACATAAATCAGGTTTTTTTTAAAAAGTCATCCCGCAGTGGACTGATCGTTAAGACTTGGTTCCCAACAGCACACCGAAGTCAAACATCACTGGCTGCAGTCAGTGTGCGGGTGGGTGACCACTTGGGTATGCGGTGCGGTATGGGTCCTCGTTAAACTGTTCTACCGTAAAGTGCTCGACTTCGCGTGCAGGTCGTCTTGAATTTATTATGACAAGTTT
>NC_092211.1:6090289-6139308 GCF_043381705.1 Parasteatoda tepidariorum
CCAAATTATGAGACGCATTGTAGTGCTTTAATAATTATATGTTTTGCACGAGTTTATTGGCAATACTTTTATATTTAAACATATATGTAATGGGTTTTTTATTACGGAGATTTTTTTTATATACTTCCTATCTGTGTTTATTTTTAACGTATTGCATTGCAAATCTTAACTCATTGATACTCGAACATAAGCAAGTGTAAACCAGTTTCAACCGCATTTAAACAATACAGCTGTATAGTATCACCTGATAATTAAGATTTTCGATAGAATCTTATAGTGCGTCTAATAATTTGGTCAGGGACTGTGCAGTAATTCTAATTATTATTTATATACAATTATTATTCCTTTGATTTCAACTATTTAGAAAATTTAATACACAAAAAACGTCCGTATATGACTTAGATAAGAATGAAGCAAATTAGACATCTAGAAATAATAGGAAGATGTCGTACTTTTACGTTAGCTTCTGTATGCTCCCCTACGTAAGATTGAAGAAACTGCGCATGCTCGCTTTTATTTTAGATGCCACGTATCTGTTGGCGTGATTTACGCTACAAAGACAAAGCTACAAGAACTCGGTTTAAAGCTGTGAAATGTTGGTTCCTGTTTAAGCTTACTTTTGAACTGAAAACAATTCGAATATACATTATACATCGTCTAACTAAAAACGATTCGAATTCATATTATATATCGCCAAATTTAATCAATTGATACACTAACGTAAACAAGTGCAAACCGTAATGAAAAAACAATAAAGCTGTATAGAGTATCACCTGATAATTAAGATTTTACATAGAATCTTAAAGTGCGTCTAATAATTTGTGCAGGAACTGTATGTACACAATTTCATCTTCGTCTCGCACGAAACGATCACTTTAATTATTATAAATAATCTATATTTAGACTTTCAGAAAAGTCATAAGTCTTAGTCTTAAAAATTAAAGAATCATTCTCACTTAATGAAAATCAAATAATATCTATTATCTTAATAATATCTTGATGATATAATATCTTAAAATATAAATTATTTTACTTAAAATATCTATTTCATTTATTCGCAAAATGAGCTAAACAATATCCTAACCATGAAATGACCTCAGATTAAATTTGTTAAACAACATTCGAGAAGAATACTTCTAAACAAAAGTTAATAATAAAATATTTGTTTACCAGAAATAAGAATATTCCGCCATAAACTGTGGTAGAGAGGCGCATGCCCAAATTTTCCGTCATAATTCCGGTTGTAACGCCACCGAACAGATTTCTGAAACATACAAATTTGCTGTTATACTTGGGTTGGTCTAATTTCAAAATATAAATAAATAAAATTTTGCTTTAAATTTTATTATATATTGCGATCCGTAAGCTATTACTAATCTCTTACAGTGTCAAAAAAATCTTTTTTACATTTTATATGAAGAGAAAAAAAGTGCTAACTCTTTGCACACTAATATTTTTGTCTCATAAGAAGAGAAGAGAACATTTAAACTAATTAGTAATTTCGAATTTTTTTACACTTCTAAAAATGAAATTGATAAGTTGAAGACTTAATTTTTTAAAAAAAAAAATACTCCTCTAACCTCCTTAAACTATAGTAATTTTTTTCTTATATTTTAACCCCTTTGCCAGTGTCAGCCGAATCCAGTTCAGGCAACTCTTACGTGCAGTATTTGTGATGCCCGAACTGATATCGGGCAGGAGAAAATTAACGTTTCTATTTTGTGAAGCCCGAGCTGTGTTCGTTTCTACTTTAGGATACTTAATTCGCTATTTTCCTAATAGATGGCATGAGTGCTCCTAGTTTTTCACCGATTACGACTTCACTGATTAGGAGGGAAATGTGGGTGGGGATTTTGGTATACACTGTAAAAGATTTGTAAAATTTATGTTTTGGAAATCATATTGTTGTGTTTTTACATTAGTTATATCATATTTAGTTTCAACATTTTGTTTCATTTGCTCTCATTGAATAAGATGTGCGTGTAATCCATTACTTTTTTATGTGTGTGTAAAAATTCTAAGTACAGTAGTTATTGCATTTAAAATGTTATTTTAATAATAAAAAAACCATTTTCTAACTTTTATAATAATATAAAGAACAAAATTAAAAAAGTAAAGAAGAAAAAAATCTGAAATATATGTCACTGCTAAGGGGCATGGGTATTATTACTAAATTTTTTTAAAAAAATAAATAAATGAAGATGAAAATGTAACGCAGAAAAAACAATCTCGAAGTCAAAATGAGCTGGAATTCGCACCAGTTTTATTTTGCTTACATAAACCCCCCATAAAGAAATAGATGATACCCAGTCTAATAAGGAATTATTGAAAGTTTATTGGCCAGCATTTAAACCAATTGAAAAAAATAAATTTCGTCAAAAAATTACAAACAAGACCATGTCTTCTCCTTACTATTATTTTTCCATTAATATAACTGTATAATAGTTGAGAAACAACTGTATAATAGTTGTTAACCCATTGTCTCATTTAACCCATTGATACACGAACGTAAACAAATGCAAACCAGTTTCAGCCGTGTATAAACAATAACCATTTCACCTGATAATTAAGATTTTACATAGAATCTTACAGTGCGTCTAATAATTTAGGCAAGGACTGTACCTGCGGTTTCAAATGTGATTTAAATGTGACAGATTTTAAATTATTACTGAAATTCAGTACACAGAGAACAATATTGCGGACTTATTTTAAAAAGAGTTAAAATCGAAGTCGTAGATTTTCAGCAAGCAGTAATTATTTTACCAAAATTAATAAACTCGTAGCAGTACAAATAAAATTAATTGTGTTTTCGAAAGTTTATTGGTTTTTGCATTTGAGAGAATCTTCAAGTATTGTGAGATATTTATAAGGTTTTTAACAATGAATTGTGTATTGAATGGTTCGGATCTAGGGAGAAAATATTGATTTTAAAGACGAAAAAAAACTTTTTTTGTACTCGTTTTCAAAAATCTAATATATAAAATAAGGAGGTATCAGGAATTCATTGGTGAATTGTTTACATCACTAAAGCAGATAATACTTAACTAAAAATTGCATAGCAGCGTAAACTCACATCTAGTATTCTACACTGAGAGAAATTCCTGATTAAATTGCTGTAAAAAGTACCACCAGGTACTTTTTTTCCGGAATGATTTTACGTTATAACATACTGGCACAGGGTGACAATTCAGTAATTATGACTGTAAAAATCATGGTGTATCAGAATTTTTGGTTACATAAAATTTTACCATAATTATTTAGGAATTTTTTCTTCACTGTAATGTTGTTTCTACAACATTAAAAACTATTTTTACGCAATTTCAATTTGTTCTCTGCTTTTGCTTCGGTATTAGAAATTTCATCTTTGTATATGCAAATAAATTGTATAGCTATGAGGATATAGAAATTCCATTGCTGCGCAAACCCACAATGTTACTATTTTATTTTCATTTTTACAACAATAAAAGTTATTTTTGTTCGTTTTCAAGTTTGTTTTTTTTTAATTTACATATAAAATTTTTTATATTTCCTGAAAAGTTCATAAATTTGAGAGCACGCTGATTTTTTTTAATTTGCATATATATTTTTGTGAAAGGAGCCTCTGGGGTCCATCATCATTCTTTTTTTAGGAACCACAACAAAATATATATCAACAATAAATTTAAGCAATCACAAGTCAAACTAAGATAAAAGACTCTTATGCAATTTTTTTTTGTATCTTATAATGTCTGTTAAGTATGAGAGGGTCCGTTATATAAACTATATTTTCTTAAAACAGTTTATTCCTAACTATAGATGAGAACTGTTTTTTTTTACTAAAAGCTATTTATCAGAAATTTGTTCCCAAGACTGCAAAACTTTCTGAAGTAGTTTCCACTTTAAAACTCATAAATATAAGCAAAGCCAAACAACTAAATGGGAGCTATTTTTTTTTTCCCGTTCCAATACTTTTTCACATTTTCTGCTTTAAATCATGACTATCTGTAAAATGTAGTAAACAGAAATATTTACTTCTCTCAATTTTTTTTTCAATCTTAACGCTTGAGTTAATATTAAGAATAATATATCAGAAAGAGATTACTTGTTGATAGCTATAACGGATTCACATTGAAATTTTTAAAGATGTAAAAAATTAATTTAAGAGTTTAATTAAGAGTTTTAGGAATGAAAAAATAAACTGTTTCACTGAAATAGGGTTATCCTACGACACGAGGCTGTTGTAAAATAGTGTTAGCGAGTAAAATTATTAATTTTTGTTGCACATTTTGTTTCATAGATGAAGGTTGACATTGTCGATAACAACTCCCCTCACATTGGTGACCCGGACATGATGTGAACGCGCCTACCTTGACAGTAACTCCCACTTCGATCTGAAAACGCCTACTTTGATGAATGGTCCACATTGAACAGTTTACTTGCTACTTGTGACACCAACATTGTCCTCCTCACGCTGTTGCTTCTCAGTCTCGATCACATACAACGTATTCACTCGACTGCTAAAGGCAACGCAAAAGCGTCCCCGCCCGTGAACTTAATACAGCTCTCACGATCAGCACTTAAAAAGTACGGTGATATTAATACAGCTCTTCCGTCTTCTCAACTAACAGCAATGAATCACTTAGGAGTATCCGTTCATCGAATTCTGTATCACAGATACAATTCTGGTGGCGAAGGAGTACTGTAGTGCATCTACTACTACAGAAATATAATTCCAATTCACAGGTATGTAAGACATGTTAACTCGATTCTATGGTGGGGGACCTTTCCATAAATGAAGGCTGACATTGAATAATTGAAGGCTCCCCTATTGCCATTCAACCTCTGATCGCTACGCTCGCCAACCCCCGAAACTGTTTTCACAGTACCTTTTGAATGGATTGACAATTCGTAGTCGTATATTTCAGTCTGGCTTGGTTTGTGTTTGATAGCATTGTAGTTTTTATTGTTATATCTAACTGATTGAAATTACAAAAAAAAAAAAAAAAAAAAAAAAAAAAAAAAAAAAAGACAACTCGAATTAAGGTCAGAAATAAAGATGGTTACTTCAGCAAGTTAAATTTCAACTGTTATGTTGCATTCCTACAAGCTGCTCAAAGGTTACTTTTCATTAAAAGTTTAACAATTTAAATTAGTTATCGGTAACTAGTAACTAATTATCGAATTTATCTAGTAACTAATTATCAATTTTTTCCTAAGTTCTCCATGTATATTTTTATACACCTCTTCGAAATTTTAACTTATAGTTTATGTGCTCCGATCGAAAATGTAAACGCAATGTAATGAAAAGCAAAAAAAGTGGAAAATAATTTGCGACAAAGCACTAAAAAGTTGCAATAACTTTGTAGAAAATTGAAATTTGAAGAAAAAAAAACCTCGAACATAATTCACAGATAAAGATGGTCGTCAAATTTCAACAACTTATTTGCATTTCAGTGGGCTGCTGGGCCACACGCTTTTTTATTTTTACAAGCTTAACAGTTTACAGTTTTTGAACTAATTATTGAATGTTAATTTTTCTCTGTACATCTTTCTACTTTCATTCGTAATTTCACATTTTTAAGTCTCATAGTTTTGGCTCAGCAAACAAACATCCAATTTTTAATATGAAGAAATTTCGATGAGTTTGTCAGTAGAAATAACTCTAAATAGTGATATGTGTCAAAACTTGTATAAAAACATTTATAAAAGTTATTAGAAAATTTATGATATGTGTAAAAATTTGTGTAAAAACATTTCTGAAAAATATTAGAAAATTACATTTTTCATTTTAATGATTCAGCATCTCATGAAAATGGATATTTTTATTTCATACACGAAGCTTCGTTTGAAATAAGTAGATTTGTTTACCTTTGATATAAATTTTGGGGAAATCATGTACATGGGGAAATCTATTCAAGCATTTACACTTATGTAAATCTTGCAAAATATCATACTTTATTCTTTTGTGTGATATTAACATAAAAACATGTTTTTTTCTCACTCTTTTGATGCATTTTTACTCTTAAAGTTGAACATTGCTCACTCTTTTCTGGCGCATTGGCGCATGACTTGAAGTGTCAAAGCGTTTATAAAAGTCTATTTAAAGAATAAAAAAAAAATCATTTGACCCATGGTTAATCGCAATAAAACGACTACTACATTTCGTTTGTAATTAATCGTCACTTAATATTATATACTTTCTTTCATTTTATTTGTGTACATAGTTTTAAATCCGTTGCTAGAATCAATACATACATTTTACTGAGCGCCATTTTGTAATATTTGAAAAGACGTGAAGCTAACAGAGGCGTTTCTTAATTCATCCTAATATCTTCGTTAGAAAACGAGCATTCGCATCGAACAAAAGTCTCTTTTAAAATATGGAGAGAAATGGAGCGTCGAATTTAGTAAGAGAATCGAATGCTGCGAATTACTCCTTAAGAAGCTTAAGTAGTAAGTGATGTAATATTCTTTCGGAATGAAAATACTTTGTTAAACGAAGATGTAGAACTATTTTAAGAATTTTCCTAGTCAAGTTGTAATATATTCATCAAATGAGTAAAAGAAGCTCTTTAGATCTGTGTATTATGTGTAGTTAGTAATAAATTTGCACCTACGTTTAGGGTGAGCGTGAATAACAAACATTTTCGAATGAAAAAGTATGAAATGTAACGATTCGTAAGTGTTCGATTAGTCCAAGTATGAATCACTTCAATTATGATTTACTTCGATTATAAATGAGTTCAATTTCTTACTATACATAAAAATCTAATGTAGGTGTCGTAGTTTTCCATTGTTGTTGGTGCATTTTTACTGACAGGAAAATAACATGGTAGGATCCAGTTTGCCCGCATTAAATTTCATATTGGTTCAGTTGTCATCAGCATAACATAGATATACAGTCCCTGGCCAAACTACTAGACGCACTCTGAAATCCCATGCAAAAATCTTAATTATCAGGTGATACTCTATACAGCTTTATTGTTTTTGCGCGTCTGAAACCGGTTTGCACTTGTTTACGTTCGTGTATCAATGGGTAAACATTGCAATGCAATACGTTAAAAATAAATGCAAATAGGAAGTATATAAAAACTCTCCCGTATTAAAACCCTTTACGTGTATGTTTAAATATAAAAGTATTGCATACAAACTCGTGCAAAGCATGTCATTATTAAGAAACAACAACGTGACTAATCATTGGGTCTAATGATTATAATATACTAATATAGTACCTGATATAAATAAATATTCAATAGTTATATAATATATCGTCGAATTTGTCTAATCGTCGAATTATATATCGTCTCATTTAACCCATTGATACACTGATGTAAACAAGTGCAAACAGTCACGTGAAAACAATAAAGCTGTATAGAGTATCACCTGATAATAAAAATTTCACATAGAATCTTATAATGTGTCTAACAATTCGGCCAGGGACTGTAAGTCATAAAGCTATTGTTTTCTTATAAATATTTTTGCATCCCTAATTTAAAGGTATTTACCTGTACTGTAACTATCACGTTTTTGATTTCGTTTGTTTTCCAAATTAAGTGTTTAAGAGGGTTGCTTTTATTATTACGTGGAAATTACATTAAATGCATTATTATGTAATTATTATTATTAATTTATTATTTTTATTATTATTAATGTTTTATTATTATTAATTTATTATTATTATGAAAGCAGAAATTACATTATTATGAAAAGCAGAAATTACATTATTATGAATTACGATTTCACGAGATTTGTTAAATGGTTTGGAAGTTAACTTTCAGCCGCATAGTGATGATTGTCGAAATTGTGTTTAAAATATACATCCGTTCGTTTGGTAATCAAAAATATTAAATTTCAACTTTTAATTTTAAATCTTGCGTCAAAAAATGATTACTTAAAAAGATTCACTAATAGATCTTAATGGAAAGTAGCGTTTTCTTCTTAGTTCATATATTTTTAGTTGAATAATTTCAACTCTTTCATATCAAGGTGAACGTCAGCAAACAGGGGGCCTTTAATATGAAATGAATATAAAATGAATTTATAAAATGAATATAAACATTTCACACACTGTTAAAATTTTCATTCTAAAACTATGGTAAAATAACTGGCAGCTGTCTGATTAACCGTAAGTTTACAGTAAAGAACATATCTTTCCTTTATGGTTTGAAACCATTGACAAAAAGTATGGTTATAAAACCATGAATGCAAAACTATACGGATTTTTAACCATTTGCAGCTAGCATTTTTCAAAAATGTAAAAAAAAAATTATTATTTAACTATACACAGGAGCTCGGATTTTCGTAAGATAATGGGCATTGGAGAATGCCGGACACTGAAAATTCTTCATGTGGTGAAGGGAATGGAGGAAATAGTGTGGTGTCAACACTAGGACTCGAACTACAGTTCTGCTGGTCATGAAATTGTCAGATAAGCCAGCTCGGTTATAATATGTACGCAGTTGCGGAGAACTAAGTAGCTTCATGAGATGGTTCTAGTGGATGCGATAAAATTCCGGTTGTTTAACCGTATTAGGTGAAAACAGTTAATAAACAATTTTTCTAAAACTTAACAGTTTGATTACCATTTTACTTATGGTTATTTGACTGCGTTGATTTAATATAATAAAATAACCGTTTAATAAATTGTTATCTAACCATTTTTTCCGAGAAATTTCTAACAGTGCGCATGCACATTTTTTATTTGAACAAATTGGCCGACGCAGCCGCAGCCAACATATTAAACTCATATATTAAATTACTTACAACATATTGAACTAATATTTTATCCATTAAACAAGACAAATTTTTCTTTTAATTTTTAAAAGAATATTTCGATACTTATTTTTGTTTCTTTGTGCTTCCGAATTTCAAATCCATTAAACACTACTATTTACTTCAAAAAGAATCATTTGGAGTACTTGCATTCATTTTTTTAAAAAAATAACTAAACAAGGTGTATATTTTTAAAATAATATTTACCCTAAAGGAATTGAGAAAGAAACCAATGTTGAAACTAGACTGTATGTTCTAAAATCTTCGGCTAAACCAGAACGCCTGCAAAAGAGAGAGAAAAAAAAATTCGGTTTTTGCTTATATATTTATTCTACTGTTTGTTTTAATATTCAGACAACTGATTTAAATTAATCTCATAATCACACCATAATAATGTGCAATAAATAATTTCAAGAAAATGAAATTTCTAGAAGTAGAATATAAAAATGTGGGAAAGTAATACGAAAGTAAAATATAGGTATTAAACTTTAGAATGAATTGAATAAAAAGATTTTTGTTCTTCAGTTTGCATAAATATGCCATTTGAAAAAAGAAGCATTATGCTTCTTATATGCTTAATTATTCAAACTGCTTATTTTGTTATCGAGCATTTATTTTGCTAATAAGTTTAAGGTTTTATTCACCAATCATACTAAAGTAAAAATCTGTTTTAATTAAAATTAAGAGTCTAACAAAACTAAAGTGAAAAAGTTTTCATTTTAATGTTTCATGAATTATTAATAAATAATAAAGTCGTTGCTGCAAAAAATAAATAAAAATAAAATAAATTATTCAAAAATAAAAATAAACTAATGCAGTTATTTGCAAAGAAACGTGTTAAATTTCCAGAAATTTAATAAAAAAAATCTTTTACAAAAAAAAGCACTAGGACCAAGTTCGCCAACCATAATTATCTGGTAGGTACTTATTGGTTGTTGATTAATTTTCCCAAGTAATTAACATACCGACAAGGAAAAAAAGTCACATGAACCATTAAGACAAATTTTCAACAAAATGTTTGTGAAAAACTGAATTTCGTTTCTTGTCTTTATGAAATAAAGGTATTAGCTTACTTAATTTTAACCCTTTTGCATTCTAAGTTATTTTGAACTTATTATTGGTTTTATCGTGCGCTTTGAACACATGTACAATAAAGAATATAGAAAGTCCAGATCTTATAATAATGAGGGGAACTGTTAACTACGGTATACTATTCCAGAAAAACAACTTTCTGGGTGATTTATCAGAGTATCATATGTACTAAGATAATACAAATAATTTATACAAATAATTTGTACAAATAATTTATAATTTATGTTATAATTTTATAATTATGTTATAATTTTTGAATAGCCGACCCAATTTTTGAGTTTACTACTACTAATATTCAGTTCCGTAGCATTGTCATTTTAAACTTGATCCAGAAGACACGGGAACTTTTGGATCGAGCATTGGGAGAAATTTGCCATCGTGGAGGACTCTTTTGATGGAACTATCCCGCATTTGCGTTACATGGAGAGGAAAACCACGAAAACCTCCCACGGTTAGCCTGACAGCAAGGGGACTCTAACCGCTGATCCAATTACCACTGAGAACATTTTATGTTTGCAGTGTAATTGGTGCTAGTCAGCCATCGTTGGGATTTGAACCCGGTTCACCTGATTGGAAGGCGAACGCTCTATCCCCTGAGCCATCACGACTCAGAAGTAAAGTGAAGGAGGTTCACCTGTGTACCGGATGTTGGGCAATTCTAAATGTAATGAACTTGTGGACCGGGAGAGCCTGGTTTGTAAGGCACTGGGCCCATGTCCAAGAGGTCGTGGGTTCTTTGAGTACAGTATTAATTTGATATAATTACTTAATTTGAATTAGTTTTTAAAGGGAAAAACTGTTGTGCAATACCTAGGACTTGTGTGTGCGTTGGACTCACGCTTGTAAGAACGGGGGTTCGAATCCAGCCGGCCGAAGACTCACCGCGTAGTAAATTGTGATTGCTGCAAGCTAAATCTGTCGGGTCAAAAGGTTCTCCATGTTCATATAACAAATTACACCTCTGGAGGTACTGAATTGGAGATTGATCGTTCTCTGGTTCAGGCCAAAATTACGATCTGTGGCTGAATGAATGCTTGTAATTGTGGGTTCACTGTATGAACGGGTGTGACGTATGGGTGTGGCAAAAGTCGAAACAAAACTGAACAGGAACTATCGCCCCCATTTCCTTCATGGCTTACGACGACAATAACATTATATACTTTTGAACTTATGACATCAACTAAAAACTTTGTTGTAGTTATTTAAATAACGGCAAAAAAGAAAGAAATTTGAGTACACTATAAACAAACTATCAATTTCTTTGCTGTCCACTAAAAGCGCATGCAATAACATTAATTCATAGCAGTTCGAACAGAACCACGAAAAATTTTTACTTTATCCAGAGTTCATTATAGTGGGGTTTGAGTCGTGGTGGCTCAAGGAATAGAGAGCTCTTCTTTCAATGAGGTGAACCGGGTTCGACTCCCAGCCATAGCAGGACGATTCGAATTCCACCCCCAGCTCGCACCGACCACTGTCCCGATGTAATATCCTCCGTAGTAGACGAATCATGGGTGACAGTCCCCTTGCTGGCAGGCTGGCCGCGGGAGATTTTCGTGGTTTTCCTTTTCGTGTAATTCAAATGCAGGTAAGCTTCATCAAAGAGTCCTCTATGAAGGGAAATTTCTCCCAATACTTGATCCAGGAGTTCTCTTGTTTTCTGGATTGGGGTCAAAGTTACAAAGTAACGGAGTTGAGCATTGATAGTCGTAAACTGAAACTCGGGTCGGTTGTTATAATGTAATATAATGGGTTAGACTGTACTTACCTGGCTGCTTTCAAAGCTGCTGAATAGGAACAAGATATGAGAGGACCAGCTCCTAATCCTTTCAGCAATAGACCAGTTATAATCATCCATACTTTTCTATTTAATAAAAAGAGAAATATATATACTTTGTATAGTGTATTAAAAAAAGGGAACATTGCATCACTATTTAAGTTCTGAGACATTTTCCACTTCAACCGACATACTACCAATTGTACGACTAAACTTGATGTGCCATTATTTCACTGTTGTTGTTTTTAATGACATTTGGAGAAACCTCACTCATTTGTCAGACTGATTCCACAATTTAGATATAGATATGAAGGGGAAGAAGAAATTTTTTTAACCTGTTATAAAACAAAATTCAATACAAAATTTTTAACAAAATTTTAAGTTTTAAAAGTAATAAAAGTGGGCAACAAATCTTAAAACATATGGAACAAATTAAAATTGTAAATATAGTAAAATTAATAAATTTGATGGGTCACGTCTGTGGATAGTCACAACTTGGTAAAAAGGTAAAAAGCTCGATAATTTTTACCGTAGTGCTTTGGTGCCGGTTTTGATAAAATTGACATTATGATTTTATAATATGTGATCTGTTTTGGAATATTTGGTAAAGTTTTGTAATTATTACAAAATGGGTCCGCATGCATTCAACTATTAATTCGGTTAAATTTACTTTTCTGTTTCGTGTTCTTTACTAATTGCGTGGCGATAGGATCTATAATTTTGAAAAGCCAGAAAAACCGAATGAATTGTTTAAATACTGTATATTTTGATTTTATTAACTGGAATTATGGGATTTTTTACTAGAAATATCATTACCAATCATGCGGTAATTTTACTGGAATTATTTTCGCCATGTAGAGTAATGGAATCTCAACTGTGCCTGATGACAATCTCAGGTTTCAATCGCTTAGATTTCTAAGAGTTACTACTAATACTTTCTTAGAAAACCACAAAACCTCCCACGGTTAGCCTAACGGCAAGGCTACGCTATTCCATGATCCGCCTACCACTGAGGATATTTTCTTTGAGTTCTCACATTGCAACTAGAGTTTTGCCGGTCTATAAAATTAACAAACAAAAGGCACAAAATAAAAATGCCCCTCAATATTAAAAAAGTCATAAGGGTCGCCGACGCTGTCAACTCAACGTTGCGATTTGTCTTATTGCGAAAAAATAATGTAACTTAGAAACTTGAAATTACTATGGCGTTTAGAAACGTATACGGGGATTACGATGGAATAAAAAAAATTAACATTCTATAATATTTTCGAGAATTATTAACTGTTAAACTTTTTGGAAATAATACCATGCAGACCGCTCTACATTCGGGCGTCAGGAATGAACCAAAATTCTAACGCAACTTCTTAAAATTTGACAAGCTGAAAGGACCCATTTGTCTATGAAAAAACACAGAATTCTTTTCTAATTTGTTTGAAAATAGTTGCCATTTTGAGTGCTTTATTTTTATGTGAATATTTTCTCACTATTTTGCTTTGCGTTGCAATTTGATTTGATGCTCAAAATTTATAAGAATTGGAAATTTAAAATTACGAAAGAGTGTAGAAAAAAAGTTTAGAAAAAACGATGAAACAAAATATGATGAATAAAATTCGACTATTAGTTAAAAATTATATGCAGTTAAACTTGTAGAAAATAAAAAAAAACGTATTGGCCGATCAATTTCTGCTTTTTTCTTTGCTTTAATAATTCACTATTTATCAATTGTGGTAGAAAAATATTTTTCATCTAGAATTATCTTTATTTCTTTATTTTATAAGCTCACACCCGAGTAGATGTCAGTGAAATATAACAGGAGAGAGATTATATGTTACCAATTATAAATCTAAACATTCAACCGATGATTATTTTTCAAATCTAGGTAATCATTCATTTCATTAAGATAAACACATCGACATAATTTTATGTAAGTAATTTCATGTAATAAACAAATGATGGCTTTGGGGGATTGAAAGCCTGATGATTCTCCTTCGCAAACATTCGAATCAATATTATTTGAAAAGAATTGTGTATTTTTCCCTACCTTTGTATTCATTATAACAACTGTAGTGTATCTACCACTACAAAAATAGAATTCCAATTCACTAGTATATAAGGCATGTCAACTCGATTCCATGCTGGGGTACCTTTTCATAGACGAAAGTTGACATTGTCGATAACTCCTCTCCATGCATTGGTGTCCACCTTGACTGAATTTCCCACTTCAAACTGAATACGCCTATATTATCAAAAACGCCCTCTATAATTTGAACACGCCTACTTCGATGAATGGCCCACATTGTACTGTTGACTTGCTATTTGTGACATTGTCCTCCTCTTACTGTTGTTTCTCTCTCTTGATCACATACAACGTAAAACATATACATTCGACTGCCAACAGCAACACAGGAGCGACAGTGAACTTAATACAGCACTCAAAAGTGCGGTGATCTTAATACATCTCTCCCGGATTCTCACAAAACAGCAATGAATGAACTTGTGGTATCCTTACATCGAATTCTATCACACATATAATTCTGGTGAGGGAGTACTGTTTTGTATCTACCACTACAAAATATAATTCCAATTCACTAAAGACATATGTTAACACGATTCTATGGTGGAGTGTTCCTCTTTCTGGATCTTCACTCAATGACTACTCACGACCCAATGATCAGACTCATGGAGCTCTTCCTGACCCGACCGAATTAGGTAGTTAGGGAATTGCGACTCACGACTCACGCTGTTTATCAATCGCAGCTGCTGATCTAGAATATGGCCACTTATCATCACCACGGACGTGGCGGAAAAAGACAAACCGAGACTCCAACACGAAACTCAACGATACAGGAGATACAACGATGGATGGAAATTCCACATGAGGAATGCGGACGTGGCGGAAAGCGTCAAACCGAAAGCCCGAGACGTAATCCTATGACGATTGAACCACCCACGGATCCTATGGAATTAGAGATATATGAGAGAATGATGGAAGCANATTTTCATGATGGATGGGTTAGAGGCCGCTGCGCGGCCTAGGTACCCAATTTATTTTAAATAAAGTAAGTAAAGTCTATGGTGGAGTATCTTTTCATAGAGGAAGGTTGACATTGTCGATAACTCCTCTCCATACCATAAAAACAAAAACTATTAAACTCTATCGATTCATCAGCGTTTGAATTGCTTAACGTGACAACTTTATCTGTCAACAATGAGCAATCAATCAAATGAAACGCTACATTTAATATGTCAAACAAATCGTTTAAATAACATTGATTTAAAGCATTATCTTATTTTTGATTTTTTTTTTCTGAAGTGAAATATGGGAGAGTAGAAGTATTGTGCTCTAATTTATTTTTCGACTTAAGAACTTTCATGAGAAAACCCTAAAAAAGCATTCCATTAATAAAAAAGAAGTCTGAAAAACCATAAAAAAACCTTGCACAAAGAAAATATTTCTTGATGGCGTCGATTTTCTTTTTCTGCTGTAAAGTTAGACGGTGCTTTTGAAATGGCTTTAAAATAAAATTGGATAAATATTCTTTATAATGTAATGTCGCTCAAAAACGCCGAGAAATTTTTCAATAGATATTTTTATTTGTTTTTTCATAAAAAGTAAAATATTTATCGAGTTGAAATTAGACTGAAAATATTTCAAATCTTCCAAATTTAGAAAACTGTCAAATGTAAATTTTTAAGTGTCTTTTTTTCTTTTATTTTAAGTCCAACGAGTGAAATTTTTACGTTTTGTTTTCCAAAACCACAACAGAACAAATCACGCATTCTACATTTTACATTTAAAAACATAAAACTTAATTGCAACATAAAAACTTAATTTTCGAAAGTATTCTTCCAATTGTTTTAAAAATGCAAACAACTGGAGTGTTTTGTGTATTTTAAGTCTAATCAAGAGAGAAAGGAACAGACAAAGAATATTCATTACTAAATATTCAATTTTAAATTTTAAAAAAGTTCTTTTTCTTGAATTTATTGAACGAGAACCATTCGATTTGGTTCACATTTACATTTCGTCATGGAAAATTTCAAAAGTTAAAATCATGTAAAAGCTTTCAAGCCTTACCTTTAAAAAAATGTCTCTTATTATTAAACAAATTAATAAAAAATAAATAAAGAATTATTAAAATTTATTTATTGTGTAAAATAAGTTTTGGATGAAGCAATTTTATCTTAGTCTGCAAAAACTTTTTAAATCACCCAGAAAATTTTAAAAATATTGCGAAATGCACAAAAAATAAAATTAACAGTTAAAAAATTTAAAATTAAATTTGAAATAAAAATTTTAAATAAAATGGAAAATTAAAATTACGTAACAATCTCAATAAATAAAGCATTTTTTCCTTTTATTATTTTCACGCTAAATCAAACGAAATCAAACGCAAGTCGGTCAGATTTATAGTTCAGAATAATGTTAAGGAATTTATTCGCATAAACATAAGTCGTAAATAGTACATTTTTATTGAAAAAATGTACTACTTACTAAAGAGAAAAGGGTTCTCAATAGTTTAGCGTAGGCAAAAAATCCTTCTTTTTTGGATGTACAGCATTAACAAAAGAAAAATACAATTAAATTCCATTTTTTTCTGTACCATTAGGATATTTTAAATTATAATTAATTGAACAAATATAACATTTACAGTCTCTAGCCAAATTATTAGACACACCGTAAGACTTTATGTAAAATCTTAATTATCAGGTGATACTCTATACAGCTTTATTGTTTTTACACTACTATTTGCACTTGTTTACGTTCGTGTATCAATGGGTTAACATTGTAATGCAATACGTCTAAAATAAATACAAATAAGAAGTATATTTAAAATCTCCTAAATAAAAACCCTCAAATATAACAATATTGCCTATAAACTCGTGCAAAGCGTGTCATTATTAAAACACTACAGTGCTTCTAATGATTTAATCTAATTATTATAATATACTAGTATAATGCTTGATGTAATAAATATTCTATATTTATATAATACATCGTCTAATGTATCCAGTCGTTGAATTTATATTATATATCGTCTCATTTAACCCATTGATACGTTAACGTAAACAAGTGCAAACAGTCTGTGTAAAAACAATAAAGCTGTATAGAGTATCACCTGATAATTAAGATTTTACATAGAATCTTAAGAGTGTGTCTAATAATTTGGCAAGGGACTGTATGTACTGTAACCTGTTGTTTTTAATTCATCTATCATTGTTAATATACAGCATAAAATGAATGAAATCTTTCTTACGGTTTGAAGTTAATAAAAGATGCTGGTCCTATAAGAACGAAGGCAACTGTCATTATCATACAACCTCCAGTTTGTAGTAAGAACTCACCACCCTGTGGAAGATTGTTTACATTAAGCTTGAATAACATTCAAAATATAAATATGTATAGTTGAAAATAATAACATTCAAGTAAAGTGATCACATTTAAATAGAGCGATTTAAATTTGCATTAACCCGTTGGACCGGTGAATGAAAAAAAATATGGCCTGCACGTTCCGAGTGTAGTAAGAAATACGAATACATACTAATATAAACATGAATAATTTAAAATATAAACATGTAATGTTGAAAATAAGGAAAATAAAGGAAGAAAAGGTTGCCAACATAAACAAATACCACGTGTCAACANGATTTAAATTTGCCTTAACCAGTTGGACCGGTGAAAGAAAAAAAAACGGCCTGCACGTTCCGAGTGTAGTAAGAAATACGAATACATACTAATATAAACATGAATAATTTAAAATATAAACATGTAATGTTGAAAATAAGGAAAATAAAGGAAGAAAAGGTTGCCAACATAAACAAATACCACGTGTCAACAACCAATCAGGATCTCTGTTTGCCGATATCCTATTGACAATAATGAGTATATTCGCACAAAACCCGATATTTACTTTTCTGAAAGATTTCTAATTTCTTTAAAAATGAACACGATTACAATGTGATTTTAAAAAAATAATTCTGCAGCGTTATTTTAGAAACATTTATTTTTATCCCCTTAGTTACAAATGAAACGTTTTGGACACATATTTTTTGAGATATTTTAAATTAATATCAACCCATCCACATATTATTTTTAAAAATAAAATTTTTTTTAAAAGAAGGAACACGCAAACTGTACGTTTTTTCTTTCTTTTTATTTAAAAAAAAAATTACGTTTACGCACCAGTGCTTAACATTTCAGTACAGACTTTATCTGCCTAATGTGAAATGAAAAGTTTAAAAAAGACGATACATTCGCCTTCTATACGGGAACATAAATTCCTGTTTAACAACAAAAGCTATTAAAAAACACTTTCGTTTAAGCCTCATATTAAATAAAGACACAAATAAATGAAAAAGAGGGAATTATTTAAAAAAAAAAAGAATCTAAATCATTGGAGTAAAAGAAACGGGGAAAAAAAACTTAAAAGTAACGGATAAATCTGCACTTCTTCCTTTAAAACTGGAAAAGTATTTAGTTCTCAAATATATCCAAGCAAAATTGTTTAATCATCCGCAAATACTCGACGCAAACTTAAATGTAGCAGAAAGTACGTTTGAATTTAAATGTCAGTGTCCACAGTTATTCCTATGATGGAAGAAAAAAGAAGATGATGAGTTAAACGTTGACCACACATGAGCTGTCTTAAAAACATTTTTGACAAATAGATACCATTTATTAAAACTGTTTTAAAACTAATTTTAGATCTAAATTATGAAATATGCTGAAATTTTTCGTTTCAATGTAAAGTCTTGGCTGTGTGTTATATTATGTTATATTATATTATAACCGTCGTTGAATAGCCGACCCAATTTTATGGGTTTACCACTACTAATGTTCAACTCTGTAGCCTTGTCATTTTGAATCCAATCCAGAAGACAAGGGAACTCCTGGATCGAATATTGGGAGATTTTCCTTCGTGGCCTGAAGGCAAGGGGACTCTAACGCGTGATCCGTCTACCACTGAGGATATTTCACGTCAACACTGTGGTCGGGTGAAAAACTGAGGAAATAGTGTTGTTGCTGTTGACTTATGCCTGTTAAGGCAGACAGGTGCGATTGTTCCAGTGGCGCCATGTATGGCCAAGAATTCTACTTCTGCCACACCCATACGTGACGCCCGTTCATAGGGCGGACCCATTCATACATCCATTCATTCATGCACAGATCGTAAGTTTGACCTATATCAGAGAACGATCCATCTCCAATTCAGTACCCTTAGAGGTATTGATTTGTTATGAGTACATGGAGGACTTTGAGATTCGACAGATTTAACGTGCTTCCGTCACCATTTTACTACACTGTGAGTCTTCGGCCGGCGAGGTTCGAACCCACAAACTGTCGGACATGGGGCCAGCGATCTACCGACCAGGCTATCCCGGCCCGGAAATATTGCTAAGGAGATTATACATTTGTGAAAATGAATAGCTTGTTACTAAATATATTTTTCGAAAATCTGAGTGTAAAAAGTTAGTCTGAGGAGTAAAATATAAAATTGAAGAAAGGCCATCTTTGAATAAAGCAAAGCAGCGTGAAGAAAGCACAAACATCAAATACACAGTTCTATAGTGAAAAGCCTTCATTAGTGATAAAATTAAGGGAAAACAGAGAGTCACATAATTAAACAAGTTACAACAAGGATGGAAGAGCTCTAAAAATAGGGTAGGAGGACAAGTTTAAAGAACATAATCGGGCAAAAGAAGGGAGAAAAGAAACAGATGAGGAGAAGGTAAAACCTGAGGATGTTTAAACAAGAAGAAAATTAAAAAGAAATAAGTTTTCGAACATTTAAGAAGATTGAAACACAAGAAAGTTCATTCACTAAAATATTCGAATATTTCAAGGGAATCTAAAATGTAAAAAGATTCCATGAAATCTAGATCAGTGGCTGGGAAGGAGATGAAAACTCAAACCTATAACAACAAGTTCATAAGTTATAAATTTCTCTTTTCATTAGTTTCTCAAATTGTTTTTCAAAACTGTCTTCCTAGTACAAATTTCTCGAGTTTTTAATTTTTTTTTTCATTCCTTAAACGAGTATTTATAGCATAATTATTTTGGCTACATAGTTTTTTTTTCTTCATAAAATTCTCTTTTGAAAATCTTCGTCATTCATTTCTGTTCATATCAGTCTTTCTAGAAAAACTATTTTAGAAACATATAATTTTTATTACAAAATCTAAGCAGCGAGTCGTAAAATTTTTCTGACCCGACTCCACTTAGTTAAAAATTAGACTTTTCAGACTAAAAGTATTATTTGTTATTATTTTCTGCCAATAAATGCTAATAAGAATGCAAGCAAAAATTTTACACGAATTAATGCTTATTATTATTATTATTATTATGATAATTACTTATTACAAACTTACTAAATCACATTTGAAATTTCATCTGATTTGAATATTACAGTTCAACAATTTTGAATTCTAATCGAAAAAAATGTGCAACTTTTGAAATATTTTTCCCATTAACTTAAATTGGGTCTTATACAATTCAGTTTATAAGAAACAATACCACACTAGTTTAGATACCAAATTTAAGTGCACAAATAACAAAATTATATTTTTAACATAAAACATTAATAACTATTATTCTCGAGATTGGTATTATTCGATTCTGCGTGAAATACGACAGTAGTTTGACTAAATAGCGTTCTGCAAGTTCCCTTCCTTTCTCGCCAAAACCCGTCATTCGAGATCGAACAACTTTTTACCATTTACTATAAGAAGATTACTTAACATTCTTTTATAGGTCTGAATTTTTCTATTTGAATGTTTTTGATTATGTTGAGTAGTAATTTTACCGTACAAATGTATTATGGTATATTTCTAAGACGTATATAAAAACCTTCATCTCATAAAAACTACGATATATTTTTATTTGTGCGGGCTCAAAATATTATGTGGTACATGGTAAATTATATGGTACAAGGGCCAAAGTAAGTGTTCGAAATTTCTGCCACCGGCTACAATGTACACCTCACATCGTCGGCGCATGGACATTCGAACATTCTGCAATACTCCAGGCATATCTCACAGGCAGCTACTGCGATTCTTGCAACCAGCATTATCAACAGGGGTGTCATAAACCAGTGTTTTCATATGACTCTAGAAATCAAGACATGATAGGTCGGGTGACCGAGGAGGCCATATAATTTTTTCAATGTATTATTATAGCGATTTTTCACTTACGGTCTCTTTTCTTTATGGTGCTTCTGTGTACGTCACCGCTTCAGGAAAGCATCTCCGACCCCACATTGCTATATGATTTCGAGTCGTCAGGATGCCCCCTACCCCTCTTAAAAGTTCTGAAACGCTTAACTGAGACACCCTGCATATATATCGAATATCGTTAAATTCGGTCCCGTAGTTCTAGAGATAATCGACCAAGTCTGCAAATTCTCTTAATTTCTTACGCCAATGTGTATATAGATAGATAGATAGATAGATAGATGATAGATAGATAACATATAGAACATTTAAGGCAATAAATTTTTCAATACTTATACTTTCAATACCTATACTTGCTTGCGAACAGTGTGCAAAATCTTTTATTGGCTGATTCAATACGAGTCTTCCAATTTCACATTTTATAATTCCGGAATACTACTTGAATATTTGAAATGATTTTAAAACTTTGTGCAAAACTCATAAATAATGGATTTGCAATAAACATACGAAGAGTTCAGTACTCTAGTGCTGTTTCTTAATGAGTGAACGCATTAAAACATTGATTAACTGCAACTCTAGTCTGGTATTTATATTCAGGCCTATTTAATATTTTGACTTTCAATAATTTTTATGAAGAGCGAACTATTTGCTACTGATTAACTTTATGCCTCGCAAACTTAAACGTCTTAAAATAACATGAAGCTCATAATACAGTACTTATTTCGTTTTAGTAATTGTACAGGGAGTAAATAAAATTAATGCATTAGTTGTGAAATTAAAAAAAAATTCAATCGTTACTGAAAATAAAGATTTTGAAATTGTTTTTTATTATTTAAATATCTTTTGACTTTTTATTCTTTATATTACAGATTTTCCAAGTCAAAATTTTTGATGGTTCGGACTGATCAGTTTTGATGGATGAAATTCGGACTGATTTATGACGGGTCAACACAAAAAAAAAATTGTTTTGATGGTAAATTCCTGAGAACCAACAAGAATTCCTATTAAACCATCATGGAAATGCATCGTTGGAACCATCCTGGACCATCATGGATTGTTGGTCCATGAAAATCAAACTTCTCTTGATGTTTAACCATCATAGTATTAAAGTAACATTTTCCTGAATGGAATGATGGAAGTTTGTTGGCACATCAAACACCATGAACGCATGATGGAAAATGTTGGATGATGGTAACCATCAAATGATGTTGGACCATCATGAATCGCACTGAAACCAACATGAACCATCAAAATGTTTTCACGGGACTATCAAGAATTTTGATTTGGGTTGAACACAAATATCTCTACTACTTCCTCTCATAAATTTTGGAAATGAATTTTGTATAGTAATTGCTATCCAAACTATATTTTTTTGGTTAAGCCAGTGGAATAATAACAAGTTAGGTGAATCTTGGCAATTTTACCGCAAACATTTTATTTTATTTTATTTTTTTTTACTATAGACTTTAGAAGTGAGCGAGCTTTTAAAATAAAAATCTTGAAAAAAAGTAAATTTTTCTACCTTCCTTCGCAACAAAAGCTATTTGTTGGCATTGTTTAAGGTAAAAAGTAAGAATGACTTCAAATTCAAAATTCAATTATTTTCGAACAAATTAGAAATTCAAAAAAATATCATGCTAAGCTTACAGATAAAAATGATTCTTTCAATATGAAAATTTTTACTCCGTAATTACATTTTTGGGGCTACGTAGGTATTTTTACAAGTTTAGCAGTTAATTCTAAAACTAATTCAAGAATGTCATTTTTTTTATTCTTTCGAACTTCCTGCACGCTTTACTGAGCTTTTTCGAAATTTTAAGATTCTAAATCTCATAATTTTTGCTCAAAAAAAAAAAAAAAAAAAAAAAAAAAAAAAAAAAAAANGCGAAATAGAACATCTAAAACAATGGACAAGGCATCTCGTGCAACTTTTTTATCATTAAAATAAGTTATATTTACTTTTATCATAAACTTTGTATAAAACTGTTTCAAACAGTCAACATATACAATTAAAATAATGAATTTAGAATAATAAAACCCTTCAGAATTAAGAAATTTGCTATGATCACGGAGCAAAACCGTATCCAAAA
Source organism: Parasteatoda tepidariorum (assembly GCF_043381705.1). Lineage (NCBI taxonomy): Eukaryota > Metazoa > Arthropoda > Arachnida > Araneae > Theridiidae > Parasteatoda > Parasteatoda tepidariorum. Next base: position 6,113,171 of record NC_092211.1, read on the forward strand.
GATCGATTAACCGTAACCGAAACCAAATAGAACAGAGAAATAAACTTTTTATACGAAATATGTGTCAATTCAATGAAACATTCTGAGATCTTTCAATTGAATGCTTTAACCGCTTCTCTGACTATCCCGAGTTAACTCGGATATGTATATATTGCAAGCATTTATTATCCCGAGTTAACTCGGATATGTATATATTGCAAGCATTTATTATCCCGAGTTAACTCGGATATGTATATATTGCAAGCATCCCGAGTAAAGTCGGGCATAGCAGAATTCATCAATACGTTTTGTTTTATCACGTTTTTATTCGGCTGGAAGCAAAAAAGAAAAAGTGAACGTAGCAATCGTGGAAGTAGTTGATATCAGAGCAGACAGAACTCTCTATTTCTTACATGTCTTTTTTTTTACCTAAAACTTCTGTTATTGCATAATATAATAATTATAATAATATTCAGAAGCATTTCTTAAATAAAAAGAAGCAAATAATAAAATTCAACACTGTAATAAAGAAAGAATTTACCATTTTATCAGCTATTTTTCCAGATATTGGAGAACTCAGTCCGTACGAGAGGAAAAGACATAAATAGATGGAACCAATAATCATGGGCGTCAAATGAAACTAAAGGCACAAAAAGAAAATTCAAGTATTAAATCTCGTTTTCGCACATTTATGACTTTTTCTAATAATTATACACAGTTAATATTTTATTATCATAATTATTACCTTTGTATTTTGTTTGTTTCGAGTAATACTTGTCGTTTACCTATTTCTAACACAACCGGTCATTTGAACGGGAGAACAATTTGTTTGCTTTATAAGGTTATTGGATCAGAAATGACGATGCAATGCATGTTCAATGTATTGCATTCGATGAGTTGCACATTTGAGAAGAGACAGTTGTGTAGTCAATTCAATCGGAATAACTGTGAATTCAAATTTCGAGAAAGTACCTAAAATTTCAGATTGGCATTTTCGAGTCAGAAAAAATGACAAAAACTAAGTGCTTTGGTAAATAGCTTATATTTTATTTGGATAGCTTTTTTACCCAGAAAAATGTCGAAACAATGAAGACAGCGCAAGTTCTTAGAGGAAATAATATTAATTATAAAAATAATTATAAGAATTATATTTCTTATATATTTTTATAATTATAAGAATTATAGAAATAATAATAATTAAAGGAAATATGTTTGCGGAAAATGTACAATCGATATGTAAAAAATGAGTTGATCAGTGAATTAAAAATTCTTATTCTTTGTGTTTGTAATACATAACAATTGGCAATATACAATCTTGTTTCATTATAATAAAGTTTTTTTAGTTTATTTCCTTCATATTCCATTATTCATACATTCAATCAAGAAGCATAAAGTCCAGCCATTTGACAGGCTACGGTAGAAATAGATATATATAAAATGTTGGTATGTTTAGTGTTAAATAGAAATAAGGCATAGAATATTTAATGCTCTATTATTATTCTTAAAATCCTCTCATTCGATGCAAAATGAGATGATTTATTGTTTTAAGATTAAATTAATTATAATAACGTAGTTTCAGTGAATAATTTTCTACCATTAACGACAATGATGTTTTATCAATGTTGGTAATATATACTAATTACAAAAAATTATAAAAAATAATCTACGTGCAAAAAGTAAAGTTATTGCAGAAAGAATACTTATTCGTTTTGGGGGATCCTAAAAATTCGCCATATTATTATTGACACTAATGCCTATTTAATATTGGTAAAATGCATTTGTTTTATGACCGTTGTTGAACAGCCGACCCAATTTGGAGTTTACGGCTACTAATGTTCAACTCCGTAGCTTTGTAATGTTAAACCCAATCCAGAAAACAAGGGAACTCCTGGATCAAGTATCGGGAGAAATTTGTCTTCGCGGAGAAATTTACGATGGAACTAACCCGTATTTGCGTTACATGGAGAGGAAGACCACGAAAACCTCCCACAGGTAGCCTGACGGCAAGGGGACTCTAACCCATTTTCCATCGACCACTGAGAATATTTTACAACAGCACTGTGGTCGGAGCGAGCTGGGTGCAGAATACGAATCAAGCAGCTATCTCTGGGATCGAGGCCGGATCACCTCATTAGAAAGCGAGTGTCACTATCCCCTGCGCCACCCTCAAAATTTTCTATGAAAAAACCATAGTAAATAATGTGTTTTTCGATTTGCTTGTTATAATTAACTACCTTGGTATTTGATCGTAAAAAAATGGTCTTTCGCTCTTTCAAATGAATATTTACTGATTGAAATAAGAATAGTATTTAAAAATGAATCAAATTTCATTTTTCAAAATAAGTATTGAAATAATTTTAAGATATTTGTAGAACCATTTTGAACTATGTAATTTCAAGAAAGACGTGTTTTATGCTTGAGAACCAAAGTATAATATTTAATTAATAACACTACATTTTATTTAAGGATATAACTTCTATAAATTTCATTTTTTGTAGTATCCCATAGCTTGTTTCATATGAATCATAATTTCGAAACACGTATATAAAAATAAAATAAGTATAAACAGTTGTTCTGAATCTGTATTAAATGTAAATATCCCCCTCAATAAAAATGTTTGTTAAAATATTTCTTCCCCGGCTGTTTTTCAAAATTCTAATAAAATCTCAGAAAGGTGACACTTTTATTTTTGTTCGTCATCGTAACAATAACTATTCGATAGCATTTCCTTCCATTCGACATTCACAGAACATTTTTTTGGATGTCTTAGTGAGGAGAGCATCCCAGTTTGAGATGACATTCTTGGGGGAGAGAGAGAGAGAGAAAAAAAATGTTCGAAACATCACGCAGCATTATTTGTGAGGTGATGTGTCTCTGAATGCAATAAAGGGTATTGATAAATCGATATTTATTGACACGTTTCACTTCAAGTAGAAAGAAAGAACTTTTAAAAGACTTCAAATTGTAAAGTCTGAGATAACATTTTAGAAGACGCGAGTTAGTTTTGTTTGAGTTTATTAATTGCTCAAGTACAGTCCCTGGCCATGTTATTAGGCGCACTCTAAGATTCCATGTGAAATTATAATTATCAGGTGATACTCTATACAGCTTTATTGTTTTTATGGCACTGAAACCGATTTGCATTTGTTTACGATCCTGTATCCATTGGTTCACATTGTAATGCAATACGTTAAAAATGAATACAAATAGGAAGTGTATATAAAAAATCTCCTGAACAAAAACTCATTACATGTATGTTTAAATATAAAAGTATTGCTTATAACATCGTGCAAAACATGTCATTATTAAAAAACTACAGTGCGTCTAATCATTTGATCTAATAATTATAATATACCAATAAGACTCATATAACAAATATTCTATACTTATATAATACAGGGTGTTTATAAATTCCCGGACCCATTTCGATGTCTAATAACTCATAAAATAATGAAGATATAAACAAACTTATGGCATTTATTGATGGAATAACTTGCGGCGACTGAACTTAACTTAATCGTAACCGCGACAGTTACGATCAGTAACTGTCTCTGTCATTCTCACACGAAGAAAAAGCATAACCGCCATTGTAGACGCACTGCTCTTATTTTATGTTTTCCCTTGTGTACGTTATAATTAAATATTAAAATAAATACCAATTAAAATGTAAACCCCGTCTATTCATCTCCTGGATACAACCAACCACCACAAACTCATATATTTTCCTTTTCAGGTTTGAATATCTGCACTTTTCTAAATATCGTCTGCTTATTAATTGCATTTTTCTCTCTTTTGTTTTTGGCAACTATTGCAATGTTATGTTCACCTTTGATGTGTTAGTTCTATGTAGTACTTTTCTATGTGATGTTTTATTCGAGCGGATATTAAGGAGAATGCATACACCACAAGAGAAAGCACAGATTTTATGGTGGTTCATAGAAACGAAATCGATAGTGAAATTGCACAGAGAAATTGCAGAAGAATTTACCAAAAAGATCCTCCATCCAAAAGCAGCATCTTGCGGTGGACCATTGGATATTTCGACTGACCATTGGAGGGGGGGGGGACTTTATAGCCATTTTAGGTTCTAGTCAATTTTCTTGTTATATATCTATAATGAGGTGAAAATTTTAAGTTCCTCCATAAAGTTCGGTTCTTCGTTACTGAAGTATTGAAGCAGAGGGGGGGGGGGTCCCAAAGAAGGTATTGCCCCAGAACCCAATTAGGTTAAGTTGGGCCCTGAGTTTGGAGGCAACAGTCCGTGCTTCACTTTTACAAGTGTATAAATGTAACAATCCAATAATGCTTATTAAATTATTATTTAAGATTAATTTATTTCCGAATATCTTATCTTATTCAAATATTAACAACCTGAAGCCTTTTGACGACTTAATTGTTAATTAAAATAATTAGAATTAGCTTAAGATTTTTTTTTAAAACAACGTTCAAACTTTAGTTACTCTTTACCGCTTTTTTCCTGAAAATTAAGAAAAAATATATAAATATTTATTACATTCAGAAGACCTTAGAGGTATAATTTATGTTTTACGGAGAAAAATATTTTTCCATTAAATAACGGCAGATCAAAAATAATAAACGAAATTAGATTCATACCATAAAAATACAGGGGGGGGGATTCTTTTTTTATTAAGGATTATTTATTAAATATTCAGATTTCTTTACCTTTGCTTTGTAATAAATCATCGTAAAATGTTATTAAGCAATCAATTTTCTTAGCCATATCTTATTTTCTTCCTCTCTGACATTTGGAACATTTTTAATGACTTTCTATAATTACTTTTCTCAAAAAATGTTTAATTTTATTTTTAGTTTTACCCTCGCTCATTTTAAGAGATTTAATTCTGTCATACTTTAATCCTACTCCACGCTCAACGTAATTTAAAACTCTAGATTTATTTTAGGCGAGTATTTTTATTCTTACATCCTAAAGCGGATTTGACTTTTATAATTGGTTTTAAGATCTAATTATTTCGATATCTTAGAAATTAAATTATTTTTTAACATGTAAGGAGCTTCAGATGACTTTATTTACATTTTTTTTAAACGCATACTATAATTCTGTTTATTAAAGTCTGAAAATTTACATAATTCAAGTATTTATTAATAAAGCCATCGCTTTTAATAAATTTCTAATCGGCATCTCATGAAACTGTTAGAAATGTACTTTTCAGTCCGCTGCTACATATCCCAGAAAGCATTTAACCGTACGGTAACCTTGTGACGAAATTTTCTCATTATTATCACGAAAATGTTTGTACTAAAAACCTTTTTTCAATAAAGCAAAAATATTGCAGTTTCAAACCTTTCATCCCAAAAAAATTTTTTTAAAGCTTTTTTTAAGAAACTTAGTAACTTTCAACGTAACTAGACGTCATAAACGTCATAATGACGTTTTGGCTGACGTCACACTAGACATTGTCCATTAAAATTTCATGACAAGGTGGATTTTAGCTGAGCATAGAAGACGTTGCCATAAGAAACCTCATAATGACCTAGATATAAGATTTTTTTTCACCTTAAGACTAACTTTATTCAAGGATTTTTTTCACGCTAGAAAACCCTAAGATAACTTCGATTTAAGGGTTTTATATAGAAGGTTAGTAAAGGTTTTGGATTAGGGTAATGTGCGTAGAGTAGAGCAGGTTGTCACAGTTTAAGATAAGAAGGTTTGCACGTCAACCGCATAAAAAAAACCTTTTTAGATTTACATTGAAAGTTTTTTGTTGAGTGAAAATAAACCTCATTTTGCTATCTGGGATGTTGACTGACGTTTCCAACTTGCTCATTTTTTAAAAGAGAAAATTTTTTGATCAAGTAATATCTTACAGCTTCAATTTCGATCATTTTGTGGGAGAATAGATAGACCATTAGACAATGCCAACTTCCATCTATCAAAAGGTACCTCAGCATTGAATCTAGTTAGCATATCTTATATACTGACTATAGTGAATTGATGTTTAATGATCCTAGTGGTAGTTACGCCACAATTTATACAATTAAAATTGATTATTAGATCACAAGTTATTCATACCTGATTGAGGTGTTCACTTAATGCAATGAGTATGAATGCGTCTGCAGTGACGTTGCAGGTCACAGTTACGAGAACCATTGCACCAGATGGCAATTTCAGGAGACCTCGGTACTCCTTCAAGGTTAAAGAGTCACTTTTCTCGCTAGCATCTGAGGATAAAATAATTGCATATCAATATACAGCATGGAAAAATACAGAACACGCTGAATAACGTTTGACCTATTGACCCGATTTTTACGTACAGGGACTCAATCCTAATGATTCAAGAGCAATTCTGATTCATTCGTAGAGGTTGAACGAAATCAGTCGAACAGTTTTAGAGAATTCAAGTTTTTAATATCCGTCTTTTTTTTAAAAAATATATTACTCAGTAACTATTCAACCGATTTTATTCCACTTATGTCATTTAAGCCGCGATGGCTCAGGGGATAAAGCGTTCGCTTTCCAATGAGGCGAACTGGGTTCGAATCTCAGTCGATTTGAATTCTGTATCTAGCTTGCACCGACCACAGTGCTGACGTGAAATATCTTCAGTGGTCGACGGATCATGGGTTAGAGTCCCCTTGCCATCAGTCTAACCGTGGAAGGTTCTCGTAGTCTTCCTCTTCTTGAAACGCAAATGCGGGTTAGCTCCATCAAAAAGTTCTACACGAAGGCAAATTTCTCTGAATACTCGATCCAAGAGTTCCCTTGTCTTCTGGATTGGGTTCAAATTGACAAGGCTACGGAGTTGAAAATTAGAAGTCGTAAACCCATAAAATTGGGTCGGCTGTTCAACGACGGTTATAAAATAGAATAAAATATATTGCTCAGTAGCTATTCGTCCGATTTCGTTCAAATTTTGTATTTTAAAACTGAAAATTCTTCAAAATAATGTAGAGATTTGTATACCCTTCAATTCGAATTTCGTTCAACTGTTGTGAAATGAAATAGAAGAAAATAACAAATAAATATTAAAAATTATTTTTCGCGTGCTTTGTCTTTTCAGGTATAAATTTAATAGTCGAGAACAAAAAGTTTTGATTCGCTTAAAAAGTTCTTTAAAATTCTTCTAGAAAAAGAAGCAGAAAGTAACATTAAGGGGTCTAAAATTTCGACAGTTTTCCTAACTAAACCATATGTCCCAGATTTCAGTTCCTCCCATAATTTTAAAATCAATTCAAATTTGTCAACAACAAAAAAAAGATATTACTCAGAAAACGTTCGTTTTGACGCAAAACAAACGTTTTCTGAGTAATATCTTTCCATAACTTGAAATAATGCTTGCATTAATAAATTAGCATATTTAAAATGAGGCTTTCGAACCGTTAAGATTAAGTCCAGGAACGTGAAAATCTGACCATTAGGATCAACAGTTAATTAGGATGTCCTTTTTTTGGGCAAGAAATTGATTTCTACAAAATAAGGTCATTGAATTCAGATATTAAAAATATAGATAATCAAAAAATAAAAATAAAAATATTTGTTAAATAATATATTGTAGTTAAAGTAGGTTTTATCATTTAGTCAGGCTCACGATTCTTTTTTCTTTTTTTTGCTTAATTATGTATTGTTATATTTTAAGAAAATGCGTTAAATATGCCAATCCCTTTACCTTTATCCGTACAAATTTCTTAAGTATTTTTGGAATTTGAAACAAACAATCAATAGCCTAGACTTATAGGATTTCCATTATTCAGATACTAATATATGTACTACATCATTTTCTATTTTGTAAACTAACAGTAAATATTCCTCACAAAAAATGAAAAAAATAAATAAAACGTTTCTTCAATATAAAGTAAGTTTCGTAGCATTTATTGGTTTTTTTTTTATTGGGAAGAAAATGTTAATGAAACAAACTTTAACGGCATTAAATTTGGAAAAGAAAGAGAATTTTTTTTTGAAAATGAAACTCATTTTATTTTACACTAGTAATAAAACCAAGCTTAACTATTTTTTTTTATTATTATTATTCGAAATAAGGTTTCTCCAAACGATGAGAAACGCATAAAATCCGAAGGAAAAACTATTACCTATAGCTTGGAAAAATAGTTCAATAAATGTAAAATTTCACCTTCATTTTCTAGCCCCGATCGCCTTTTATATAAAATGCAGATTTTTTTCTTCTTTTCTTTTCTTTTCAAATCGCAGACTTAGACGAAGAAGTAATTTAAAGATAATCTAATTTCCATTGTGTAGATGGATAAGAAATGACTGAAATCGACCCCATAAGGTGAAGAATGAATCATATTTCTCCCAACGGTCGATTTCAATTTTTCTTAACTGAAAGAAATTGGATAAAGAAAACGGCATTGATTTTGTGGCAAAAAAGAAGGAAAAAAAGTAAAAGATTCAACCAGATTTAGCTAGAGGCATTTACCTCTGACGGAGAGGCCATTTATTGGATTTGCTTTTAATCCTCCTCCCCCATTCTTCATAATATTAAACATAACCAAAAAATATATCTTTTGCTTTGTATCTGAAAAGTATTTTTCTTAAATATCAGGCAATGCGAGTGAAATTTTCCCACGAATCTAATTACGAAAAGATCATTATCTACTGTTACTATGTTACACATCAATAGAATGATAATTAAGGTACAGATACTTCAATAATTTTGTTTCCTTTTTCTCTGCCTTTACATTTTATAGAAAATCCAGACTATATTTAATTCTTAAATTTCTAAAATCTTTTATTTTTCATCTTATTTATCTAATTTTTTTTGTTGTTGTTAATTTCGACATCAAGTCATGTATGAGCTTATAAAATGAAGAAGAAGAAAATGAGGTCAAAAGAAGTAAATTTTCCTAAATCAGTGAATAAATAGTTACTATTTAAAGCGAAACAGAAGTGAAAAAAATCATGAAAAAACAATTAAAATTGCATTAACTTTCGAAAAAATTGAAATTTTGAAATGAAAAAATGAACTTGAGTTAAATTTAGATTTGAAAAAGGCTATTTCAACTCTGTAGTACATTTCAGTGGGCAACCTTTTTTTATTATAATTTCGCAGTTAATAATTAACGAAAGAATAATCGAATCTTAAATCTTTTGTTCCATCGAACTGGTTGAACATTTTTCCTACTCCCTTCGTAGTTTTTAATCCCTAATCTCGTTTTCGCACAGTAAAATAAAATTTAACATAAAACAAAGCAGTTAAAAGATTTTCAAATTGCAAAAATTTGCAACTTGCGAAGTCATTTTAAATTGGACGAATTAACTTTAGATTAAATTGAATTTAAAAAACGGCTCCTTTTATGTTCATAAACGAAAATTGTACGTCACGCCTAATTTCGACTCTGTTGCTGCGTTCTTGAAGCCTTCAGAGTGGCCTGCAGAGTATTTTTTTTTACAAGTTTAATAGCTAATCATTTTGTGCCATGTTACTCCCTGTAAATTTTCTACATACTTTCATAATTTGAAGCTTCCAAGTCTGATTGCTTTTTTTTTTTTGCAACAAAACAAAATTTAACGTTAAGTTGAACACCTGAACAGCGGTGGTACTTTATTTACGTTACACTAGAGCTGCTCAATGGGCTAATGGCGACGATCTCGGAAACATCCCTGAGAATGGTCAAAGACATGTCATCGCAATTTTGATCCTTTGCAGAGGGGATTTTGGTAGCCTGACGACCTGCGCGTGAAGTCGAGCAATTTACGGTAGGACAGTTTAACGAGGACCGATACCGCCCACCGTCGGTCCCTAGGCAGGCTGATCAAAGTGGTCACCTACCCACTTACTGACCGCAGCCAGTGATGCTTGACTTCGTTGTTCTACAGGGAACCGGGTCTTTGTGATCAGTCCACTGCGGGACTTTCGACATAGAGACACGATGAAGGAATTCGAACCGGGACTTGAATTATTTCTGACATTAAAAATAGAACTTTTGTAGATTTTTCTAGAAAATCATTTTGCAGTAATGAATGAAATGTTTTTACCTGGTTTCTCTTCTGCAATAAGAAAATACGAAGCCACACTCATCACAATGATGACAGCTCCAAATGAAACAAACGGACAGCTGTAGCCTCCAATCTGAGACAAAACATGAATTGTTCAAATATATAAAATACTTAGTATATATTACACCAATCTCAATGAGACATTACGAAAAGCTTTATAAAATTAAATTTTTGATGGTTTTCCATTGATGGGCCAACATAATCTCAATGGTAACCATCAATAATTCAATCATGAACCAATATATTCTTGATGAGTGAGTAACAATTTCTACATCGGGGTGAGTAACCATCACCCCGATGTAGAAATTTTGACTGATTTATGATGGTCCAACATAAGAATAGCAACTTGTTTTGATGGTTTGTTCAAGTAGAACCATCAGAAATTTCCATCATAGTTTGTTAGAAATCAAATGTTGGAACGATCATGAACATCCATCATCCCAATGTGGGAATTCGGACTGATTTATGATGGGCCAACGTAGGAAAAAAACCGAATTGTTTTGATGATGCATTCCTGAGAACCAATAAGAACTCCCATTAAACCATCATGGTAATGTATAGTTGGAACCATCATTGATCCTCACGGATCATCATGGATTGATGATCCATGAGAATTACACTTCTCTTGATGGTTAACCATCATAGTATTAAAGTAGCATTTTCCATCATGAAAGGATGGAAGTTTGCTGGCCTATTAAAAACCATGAAAGCTTATTGGAAAATGTTGGATGATGGTGACCATCAAATGATGTGGGACCATCAGGAATTTTGACTTGTGTAACTACATTTAAATTTGAGGTTCATTAAGACATTTTTGTAAAAGTTCATGTTTTATAAAATCGTTAAAAAATCAAAGTAGTTGTGAATTTAAAATAAGCATTAACAGTGTTTTTCAAAACTTTTTCCCCCCAAAAAATTAAAAAAAAACAACGCATTTTAAGTTCCTTAGATTTTAATCAAAACAAAAACTCAACTTGCCGTCAAGATTCATCTAAACTTCAGAAAGACAATTAACTTTATTACACATTTTAAAAATTATTAAGCATTTTTTTTTAAAAATCGTCAAATCGATGAAGTTTTTCCTCCTTGATAGAAATTGCCAAAATCATTGAATAATTCTCAGTTTTTTGAAAATATTCATGAGCCCATTTCGTGCAGTGGAGTCACTTTTTATGCCTCAAAAATTTCAATTTTTTTCCCCGAGAAAACTGTAGCTGTTCTTCATATTGACATTTTCCCTATTTTCAGATTATAAAGTGTAATGTTTAAAGATCCGCTGCATCTGACCTAACAATCATGAATGACTGTCGCTAACTTGCAGCAATTATGAAAACTGTGAATTTTTCTTAAAAAAAACCCTTCTTTTATATGATAACAGAGATTTAAAAAAAAACACTTTGACGCAGATCGAACACCGGTGTTTCTTTAATACATATGTTTTATGACTCTTTAATTGCAAGCAAAAATATATTTTAGTATATTTTGGTTAAAAACATTTGAATAGTTACTAATCAAAATATGTTAGATTATCAGAATTATATTTGTAAAAAAATATAAAATCGAAAAAAAGTAATTTGAAAAAAAAATTCTTTTGATATTCAAAATTTTATCAATATTTGATTTCGCAAATTGAAGAAATTTCAATGAGGAATAACTGTTTCTCTTAGATCTGAATGATTTCAAATAAATGCAGATTTGAAAAACTATTGTTTATAAGTGACCTGTATTTGTTAGATTTTACTGTTAACGTATGAAAGTCATCAGTGTTTCATGCTGTATTTCATAACCGTAAATTATTAAACTGCTAAATTTAATATTTTTGTTCACTTGTTCTGACATAAACTAATACAAAATAATGAAAAAAGTATGAAAAATACGTTTAAAAAAATCTGCGACAAAGGGTTATAAGTGTAGGATATTGCGAAAAGTCCAAAAATAAACAATTATTCTACAAAAAGTAATTAAGTCATAAATGAAAACAAAACAACACTGTGAAAGTAAAATCGAAAAACATTTAAGAAAAATAGTATCATTCAATACTTTCAAAAGTAACTACTACACTGATACAAATTAGATCTGAACAAATTGACACATTTAACAATGCAATTTAAAAACTTTAATTATATGTAATATAGCTTTAATGTATTAATTAAAAGACTAAGAGAAATATTTTTTAATTTTAATAGCGATAAATGTATATATTATTTTGTAAATTTAAAATTTTGATACCTTAAAATAGTGTATCTAAAAAATATTTATCTTAGATATAAACATAAATGTGAAGAAGAAAAAATATCTTTTGAAAATGAAAACTACGGAGAAGAGTTCCCTTTTAAAAGATAAAATATTTTGTAAAGAAACTATTCTACCAATAATTCATTTTTTTAAAGACTCAGTTTCATGATAAAAAGTTTTATAAAAAGCCCGTTAACGGATACTACTAAATTTCTCTAAAAATGGAATTTGTAAATAAAATCTAAAAGCAACAAAAATAGGAATTACGAAATTTAATAAATAGGCTTTCGCTTGTGTCCACGAGCAACTATAATTTTAATGCCTAAAATGTATCAAATGGAATCCTGACTTTCCTCCGACAAAAATTTAAGTTGTTTTTGAAATTTGTTTAAGGTTGTTTTGAAGTTGACTTCAAAAACAAGCTTACAAATACAACCTCTCAAGGTGTATGAAGTTGTTTTATTTATATTTGAGGTTGATGGACTTTTGAGCAACCAGCTTAGGGAGGTTGTTTATCAGGAGTACAGGTAATTTTTTTTTCAATTTCAAGCAAATAAATATGTGAATAATTTCACTCGATCTCAAATAAAAGTATCGCAGTGCTACATCAGAGGTTAATCTAATAAGGGGTACATGAGGTTGAAATTGAGGTTTATTATGAGGTTTCTACCTCAGGTGTGCTTCTTACATCTGTCAACCTCAAAACAACCTTAAAAACCTTATTTTTTTGTAAGGATTGCATCTCAGTAAGCAAAATTTATATAATTTCTGCTGCAAATGTAAAATTTCCATAATTTAGGTGTTTTTATTACAAACTTTACATCTGATACTACTAGCTTTATAGTTATTAATTTTGACGATGCTGAGTTGTTAATGAGACGTTAATTGACTTTCAAAAAGCAACTTGCTTCTTCCGTTTTTACTAAACTTGAGACTGATTTGGCCTTGGTTTGGATTTGATATCGTCCACACACTTTTCAACTATGTTCAAGAGTAAACAATGCGCATGCGTTGCTATGGCGACCGCTGTTTTTATTTTTCTTTTTATTTTCACTAGCAGGCATTTTTAATGTACTTACATAATAATAATTTAAAGTATTTTTAATAAAAACGTATAATGACTGGCTTTACAATATAAATATGATTGCTGAAGAAGGAAAAGTCTTGAAACACGTACATAGGCAAGGATATGAAAGAGGACAAACATCAAAGAGAGACAGTTTATGCAACCCATGATTTGAAATGTTTAACGGAGTCCAATCCAGAAAGAAAAAAGCATTTGACCCATGGCTAACCAGTGATCACAATAAGGCAATCATAACTTTTTATTATAATTTTTAAATCTCTGAGAATTATATTGACCGATGTTTTTTTTCTTTCTTCTTTATTATGATTAATATTATTTTAGGAATTAAAAAAAAATTTCTTCATTCTAGTCTACTCACTTGCTTCTTTCTTATTTTTCTTATTTACATTTGTCTGTTTCTGTCCTTTTAGTTTAAATCTGTCTCCTTATTTAGGAATGGATAGAAATGAAATGGAACGGAAATAAACTCTCGGAATCAGGAATGAAAATAAAATCTTGCGTTAATTGCCTAGAAGCGGTATTGTCACGTGGCACAGAAAGTGGTGATCGATTTAAATAAACCGTTATTTAAATTTGAGGAAACTAAAACTTCTAACTAAATTTATATTGTTGATCCAAAAGAAGTCAAACAAGAAACTCGCCTGTAAAAGGAACTTTGGCTCTTTATTTTTCCGAACTGATTTTTATTCCAAAAGGGATTTCGAACTTATTTTGTTTGCAAATATTTTAATCTGTCCTTTGCAAGAAATACCAAAAATTAACAAGTTACTAAAATAAAACTTACAGGATTAAAAAAAAAAAAAATTCACAGTTCGTCTCAATTCTACTGGAAATATTTTCTAATGTAATCAAAACTTTGTTTAACAAATGTCTATTGTCTTGCTTTTAACAAATCCCCAGTTAAAGGTTTCAGATGTTTACACAAGTCTACTCAAAAGAGCTAAAAGAAACAAACATTATTCCTCAAAGCTAGCAACTAGATAAATAAAAAAACAACAAAATCCTTGTTTTGAAGAAATGAAAATAGCTGCCATTGTTTACAGAAGAAATTAGGTTCATTTGTGTTAGCTGTCACGTGTAAATAGTTTTCCATATTAACTCTTCTTCAAAACGAGACCCATTCCAAACAGACAGTAAACAGAGAATAAGAACGAATTTTTTTTTCTTCTCTCAAATAACTCTGTTAAATGAACGAGATACTATTAAATAGTTTCTTCCAAAGTAAGTATCTTGGAAAAGGATACTTTAAATCGTATCCTGGAACTGCTTATCTTATCTACCTTGTTATTTAGAAAAAGCTTTTTTTTATTTATCTTAATACGTTAAAAAATAATGAAAAAAGAAAATGAAAAAAGAAATGAAAAAAAAATATTGCTAGCATGTAACAGAGTCGGACTCTATAGCGAAGAAATCAGCTGTTTGAATCCGAGCTAATTGGCAGAGGGTAAAGCGGAATATTTTCTTGAAAAGATGTTCTTAATATGAATAAAAAAAAAGAGCTTTATTTGAAAAATGCGCATGGATTGAGCTCTAAAGTCAGTTTTTTCATTTATTTCTAATAAAATAGTCATAGTAATTTATTTCCAATCTAGGCCGTTTCTTAATTTATTCCGATTGTTAAATTTATTCGGACCCTAGCATAAAACTTTCTCAAATTATTCTCAATCTGAATCCGAGAAATTTCGATGTCATTATCGAAATTTGGTTGTTGTTGTTGTCGCGGACGCCCTGGAAAAGCATCCCTCAGGGTGATCCAAAGACAAGCCATCACAATTTTGATCCTCCGATGATGATGACGATGATTAATTGACTATTGCTAATTGCTTCTTTAGCTAAGTTTACCTTCTTGTTCGTTCCCATTGTTATTATTATGTGCTTTAACTTACAGACGGTTCTGCGTGTAAAAATTAATACCTGCAGTTTTTCTCCGCATAGCAAAACCGGTTTTTCCATGCTATTGGATAGGGAAATAGTGGGTTTTGGGAAGAAACATTCTCCTTATTTTTTCCCATTTGTTAAACCGCCAGTGGGTTAATCCATGAGATTTGGAGGCTTTAACTACTATTAAATAGGGTTTGAACGTACTGTATAATCTGTTGAGTGGTATTATAGTTCTTAAGTGTTATTATAGTTCAAAAGGCTGTCTGGCCAAATTATAGCGTTGCTTGTAATTAGCTGTTTTATGATTGATGGCTTCACTTAATGCCAATGCTTCCACCTGGAATACTGTGTTACAGGTGAATAGTTTCAATTGCGTGGTTAGAATCGTAATGGCTCAGGGGATCGAGCGTTTGCATTCCAATGAGGCGAACCGGGTTCGAACCCCAGCTATACGAATTCAGCATACGACTTGCACTTACCGCAGTGCATACATGAAATATCCTCAGAGGTAGACGGATCATGGGTTATAATTTCTCCCAATACTTGATCCAGGAGCCTCTTTGTCTTCTGTGTTGGGTTCAAGATTGCAAGGCTAAGGAGTTGAAGATTAGTGGTCGTGAACTCAAAAATGGAGTGACGGTTATAAACTAATAATGACGGTTATAAACTAAAATTGTGTGGTTGGTGTGATGATGCCATCTTCATGTTGTAACATTCCAGTCCCATTCCGTCACACATCCATGTCCAAATATGTTCATTTTTTTTCTTGTTTGTCAGACTTGTTTAATGGATATTAGTTTATTTGTCTTCAGGTTAAAATTGACAGGGAGGAGGTCATTTAATTAGGTCATTGATTGTCGATTAATGAGGCATAAAAGGAGACGCTATTTATTATTACAGAACGATTGCTCCTGGTGATGTTGATACTAGTTGCTTCCTGCTGAAGTGTGATGTGCAATGGAGATATTGCCAGAAAAATATGAAGGACTTTTGTGAGGAATGTACGATAGGAACAGGAGATATTGCTATCTAGTTTTTTTCTGGTATGGATTTTGGGATTAACACATCTGACTGCAGCTGCACTAGTCATCATTCTTCGGGGGGGGGAGCCTTTGGGGTATAATTATCCCCCATTTTCCTCCAGCTATTCTTTGTATGGCCTGAAACCGCATTCCATATAAAGAAAGCTACAGGCAAAGGGGATGGGGATAAATAAATAAATCTAATGTAGTTCAGGTACATATTGCTTTGCATTTTATAACTTCATTTCTGAGATAATTTCAAGAATTTTCTCGTCAATCGTCATACAGTATTATATCCATTTTAATACAAATAAGATAAATACCAAATAGCTTTGTTTCACGACTGTGCTTTTACTTGCTGCAAACATTTATATGTGTCTCGTTATCTTGTCAATACGATGTGTGGCGCCATCTATTTTCATAGAATTTTTATTACGTGGTTGCCTGACCAGAAATTCGATAATTTCTTCGTGGAAAAATTACAGCTTATCATTTCTCACAAGATGGTCTTCATATAATTAAAATAATATTTAGGAAGACCACTAAATACGCAGCTAAGAAAAATGCTTAATAAAAGCAGGACATTTTTTCTTCATTTATTTGGATTCTAAAACAGTTTGCTTTTTACTAAATAAACATGATTAACTTACTGTATAAAGGAAACTTCCCAGTGGAGGTCCAGATATCATAGCTACGGTCACTATAGTTTCGGTCAGTCCCTGTAAACAAACACGTAGTTTCAAGTTTCTTCATTTGAATAGTCACATTTAAACAAAACCTAATGCAGGGTGTTTCGTAATGACATCCCTTCATACATATTTATGAATATTTATGGAAAATTGAATTAAAAAAATATGTACATTAAATATTACACCATCATATTTTATGAAAAAAAAATTTTTTTCGAACTCTTAACAATTACTATTGAGATTGAGAAGAGCAAATTTGAACTACAAAACCAGCTGCCATTATCCTTAATTTATGGACTGGCAGTATCGCGAATTTGCAATCCCTGCCTCAAAGCAGTTTAGGAGAATCGGAGGTGAAAATCAGGTTTTCGTAATCAGGTTTCGTTTTCGAAAATCAGGTCTTATAACATCACGCGCTTGATGTCATGTGAATGGGGAGTGACACTCTTTTAAAAGTGAACCAATTTTATGTGGTGGCCTAATCTGCAAAATGTTTTGTGATCATAAAAAAATCTCAACTTGGGTATTGTAAGGTTTGCCATCACTAGATGGCGCCACGAGATATCAACAAAAACTTAAGGATTGAATGAAAACGAATCCTGCTTCTGTTTTAGCTCGGTGTAGAGAAGTATTAGAAGTATTAGAATGTTTTGAGAAGGAGCGATTTTTTGACGATGTGATTTACTATTATTTCTTTATACTTCACTATATGTTTGTGTTGTGGCATAATTATGCGTTTAAATAAATTTGTTTTATGCCAAGAAAGGTTTAGTGTGAAAATTATTTCACGTTATGGAAATTAAAAGAAAAAAGATCCTGCAAGTTTTACTGGTATATAGAACAATCTTTCTCACCACATAGTATCCTGGATCGGTGGGAAATGTTCTGACAAGGACAGCCAAAGAACTTGTGAGATAAGCTGCGAAACCAGCACCTTCAACAGCTCTAACAGCCATGCAGAGCCAAAAGAACATGGCCCCTCCGGGACTCCTCTCCAGACATCTATTCGAATAAACAGAAGATTTTTTTTACTAAAGCTCATATCTGAAAGCTTCAGTCGAGAGAGTTGCGATGGTCTGTGGTCAAGCATAGAGAAAAGAAACATAATTTACCACCAAATGATTTACATGGAGTAAGTTTGACAAAACCTTTATATTTCGCGGAATCTCTCAATTACAGCCATGCAAACTATTTTCTTGCTTTTAAATTTTGTTTTAATGCTATTTGTTAATGTTATTTTTTAATCTATATTTATAAGTTCAAAATGTAGAGAAAACATGAATAGAATTAGAAGAATATGTAGTAATATTTATTTATCCAAAAAAGCAAATAGATAAACTCTTTCAAAATTTTATTAAAAACAATGGATACCCAACTAAAGTATCTAATTCAATTCTATATAAAATCATTGAGTTAATTGTATATCATTGTAAATAAAGTTACTAAAAAAGTAAATAAAAAAATTCTTTGTTAATTTATATATTTTTTTACTATGTGCAAATCCATTTCGGTCAAATCCGTGGCTAAAATTATGTGCAAAACAGGCAATTCACGTTTCTTTCTCTTTTCAATTTTATTTTTTTCTTAAATAAATGTTAATTTTCTAAACTTATTAATTGTCAACTTCTTTGAATTATCCAGTATAATATTACCTTTCGCACATCCATTTTCGGGCCACTCCCTGGTAACTGACAAATCAAACGCACTTCAGTAATGCAGTAAAATCGCGCTTTAATACAAAACCCCTCGATTTACTCTTTTATGTCATTTTGCACTTTTGGTTTCATATTTTGCAATCTGGCAAATTTATTTCGAAAATATTTTAAATCATTCTTGAAAAATTTCCCGTTCCTGCAAGTTCATTTGAATTTGCTGATCGCTTTAAAGATTTCATTTCATGTTTTATTCTGTTTTTTCTTTAGATTCTATTTTCTGTGTTTTTACTTGATGTTTTTACTTATTGTGTTCTATTTTATTTGTTGTAATTTTTTGTAAAAAATGTTTTGAGTGCTTCTCACACTATTGTATTGATATATTTTGCTTTGGCTATATTAATACAATATTAGAAAGCCCTCCTTTTTGCCGATATAATCGTGTGAGCTGATGAAAAGATTATATATTTTATTTTTCCGGATTTTTATTCATTTTTTCTTCCTTTTTGTACTTATTTATTATGCTATATACACTGGTTATCATAAATTAAGGAAAATTCACAAAAATCGCGATAACTCAAGAAATTACACATGGAATTTTATGAAACTTACCCACAATATACAACACATAGTAAGGTNATATATATATATATATATATTATGACAATAATTATAACAGAATCTTTCTTTTAAAGTCTATGTCTCTTATGTATCAGTTTCCTTCTTTCCCTTCTGGCACTACAGCCTCGAGTGGGCCCTAGCTTATGGCAGAATTTTATTCTATGCAGGTTCTGTTTTTGCCCAGACTTTCCAATCTATTATACTTATATTTTTCAAGTCATTTTGTAATCAGTTGCAAGTCTTAGTCTTCCTCGTTTTCTAGTGGTGATTAACTTAAATGTTGTAAAAATATGTTTTTTGTTCGAGTATTATTCGTTCTTATCAAATGTCTTGTTCATTTTATCATTTGAAAAGCAGTATACTTTGTCGAAATTTTTAATTAGTTAATAAAGCTCTCTGTTTCATCTTTTTTAATTGTCTATGTCTATTAAATATCATATTAGTACTTTACAAATAAAATGTATATAATAGTCTCCGTTTATTCTGTTAACTAATTATTTAATTGTCACGGGACTTAGCCAGCGTGGTAGAGTTAAAGTCCTTTAATCTAACAATGCATTTTTTTAAACCGTCCCTGAGAAAAGTATATATTGAAAAAGTGTATTATTACGTATATTAAACCATTTTTAATTTAAATATGAATTTAAAACGCTTCCTTTTTTCATGTTCTTATTTTAAATGCAAAGACTTGTCTAATCTTAATTGCCATGTTCAACGCTGAACATTGAATACACATATTCAAAAACTTTAATGACAAATTTAACAACATTAATAGGGTCCTTATGAGCTTTAATTAATGATCTTGGGAGAAACATGTCGTTACTTGAAGTAGAACACGTGATCATACTATTAATTAGATGAGCGAATTACAGTTTAATGGAATTTGAATGAGATCCGTGCTTTTTTACTAATTACTTCGGTTCTTCAAGTTTTGGAGTTGAGTGAATGAAAACTTCGGAATCAACAAAATTTCATGGCAATGGAATTCAATTTTTTTTTTATCATTACTTAAATCTGAAATGAATGGCGATGAGATTAATAACTAAGCATGCAAAATGCCTAATTTTTGTTTTAAATTCATTGCAAAACATGAGATAGAACTTAGTTTGTTGCAAGTTTTAAAACGAACAGCAGTTTGTTACTAATCATAAGGCAACAGTTTTTCATTACAAATCATTTGATGATGGTGATAGGTTGCAAATTATTGTATTTTATTCCATTTATTAGATAGCTGCCATAAGTTGCAACTCATTGTAATGACCGTTGTTTATAGCAAATAATAGTAAAAACTGCCATTTGATCTGCGATGGCTCAGGGGATAGAGCGTTCACCTTCTAATGAGGTAAACCGGGTTCGAATCCCAGCGATGGCTGGTCTTTACGAATTCCGCATCCAGCTTGCACCGACCACAGTGCTGACGTGAAATATCCTCAACGGTGGACGGATCATGGGTTAGAGTCCCCTTGCCGTCTGGCTAACAGTGGGAGGTTCTCGTGGTCTTCCTCTCCATGTAACACAAATGCGGGTTAGTTCCATCAAAAAGGCTCTCCACGNTCAGTGGTAGATGGATCATGGGTTATAGAGTCCTCTTGCCGTCTGGCTAACAGTGGGGGGTTCTCGTGGTCTTACTCTCCATGTAACACAAATGCGGGTTAGTTCCATCAAAAAGGCTCTCCACGAAGGCAAATTTCTGCCAATACTTGATCCAGTAGTTCCCTTGTCCTCTGGAAGGGTTCAAAATTTAAAGGCTACGGAGTCGAACATTAGTTGTCGTTGAACATTGTCGTAAACAGTCGGCTATTCAACGACGGTTATTAAATATAAAAATAATTGTAATTCATAAGACAATCGTTGCACAATAGTCTCACTTATTAAATCATGGAAGTAGCTGTCGTTTATTGAAAACCAGAAGATAACAGCGAAAAATTGCCAATTCAAGGGAAAAAAACATACACTCAACCATTATACACTCAACTGCTGATGGAAACACTAGAGCGACCCTGTACTTAATACAGTTCACATGATCAGCACTCAAGGTCCGGTGATCTTAATACAGATTTCCCGGTTTCTCACAAGACAGCAATGAATCAACTAGTGGTTATTGTTCATCGAATTCTATATCACAGATACAATTCTGGAGGAGTACTGTAGCGTGTCTACCACTACAATTTTGCAATTCCAATTCACTAGTATATAAGACATGTTAACTCGACTCGACTCTACGTTGGAGCATCTTTTCATAGATTTTTTAATTTATTAAACCTTTAAATAATGTCATATAGGTACAATAGCTATAAATTATCACTCATCACGACAGATCATGCTTAAAATATAAGACCTGTCAGCAAGTGATATTAGGGTAAAATTTTAAGATACAACATTTTATTAAACTCGCTTTAAACTATTACTTAAATTAATAACTAGACAAAAGTTTTTGAAAATAATCAATACTTTCGTGTGGTTTCCCTCTTTATAATATTAATGAAGTTTTCTCTAAACTAAAGATAATGAATGGTATGTGACAAATACTTTAGTTTATAAACAACTTTATAATTAAATCAGTGTAAAGTATTGACGTTTTAAATTGCTGCTAGATTATTCTATGAAGAAATAGATTAGAACAAAACGAACTCTACTTATTTTCTAGAAAACAGTTTATTTTTGTTTGTTTTTCTCATCCGGTAAGATATCGTTTTTATTGTTGGTGTTAAAAAATAAATGTACAAAATGAGTTTTTGATTTTAATTTTTCTCCCAATTAAGATCTTTAAATATTATTAAGGAAAAATTAGAATAAAATATGAAACAATATTTACATCTTAAAGAAAACAATTATACTTCATCTAAATCTAGATTTTCGAAAGTTGTTATGGCTGATCTTAATTTAGCTAAGGAATATTAGAATTAAATACTCATTATTATTTACGTCTGTAAAAGATTTTATAATTGATCCAAATAAGGTTTTGGAATATAATTATTGAAGACATTAATTTAGAGAATGAATGTTAGAATAAAATAATGTACATTATAAATTCAATATTATTTAAAGCTCAAACATTGTTAATACTCACTATTATGAATAAATGTTTAGAAATCATGCATGAATTTGATAACGTGAAAGGTATAGTGTTATAAAAATTATTAGCAGATTATTCACAAATCATTAGTTTTTTCTGTACAAAGATTATTATATCGTATCTTAAAAGTACCCGAAATTGAATTTCAATGTTGTTGTTTTTTCAGTTAAAGTGATAAAGTTAAGTGTCTTTTTTAGTTTAAATGCGGGTAATAGTAAATGTTTCTTGGGGACATGAAGAAACGTCAACACAGGAGAGCTGTTTTTTCTTATGCATCAGGCATTCGTTCTTTTATTCGTCGTTCTCGAAAAAAATTACCCTAAAAGGCTTAAGATAAATTTCGACTAAAAGAAAGATTGATTAGAAAAGTAATTACCCAAACAAGACTGTTGATCCTCCTGTTAAAAAAAGACCTGCAACAACCACAAATTTAGGACCAATTTTTGTCAGCTAGAAAAAAATAAAACAATGTTTTGTTATTTAATTTTTAAAGAAAACATTCTGTAAATTAGAGCTCTATTTGCTTTCTTATGAATCTGACAAATGATTTAATCGCACCTGTACTTATTAATATTAATAAGACTTGAAGAGTGCCAACAAATATGTTACAACACTTATTATTTATTATCTATTAAAATAATACATGTCCTTGATATAATTCGAAGAAATAATGAATAATATGAAAACGGAACCAGCTGTATAACTTTTTATGAATGAATCGGATTTTTCGCATTGACATGTTATGTTAGCGATTCAAGTTGTTGAATTTAATTGATGGCTAATTAATTTGTGCTGAAAATTTTTAAGATATGAAATTAGTCACAAAAGCGTACTTTCTCTAAAAGAACATTTTTTTCCCGTCAGATTTAAAACCTTGAGCTTCAAAATAAGTGCCGACTTTTCTGAAATTTTGCTGCTGAGAAACTATTCGACCGATATCTTTCAAATTTTAAACTTTATCATTTAAACTCACATAGTTTAAATGATGTTAAAAATTTGTAAACTTAATAAAACATTTTATGAAGAAGAATAAATTAAATATTAAAAATAGAAGGGGAAAAGCAATAACATATTACATATTATATTTTGCGTGAAATATTTTTGGATAAATGATTTTCTTTTTGGACAAAAAATTTGATTTGCACATATTGACTGAAATACACAAAAAACATAGTTGTTCGATTTTGTAATTCATCTTTCAAAATTATATAATTTTGAAATTATGTGTGCATAGTTAATATTCAATTTTTTTTTTTTACTATTATCATAAAAAATTAAAATTCTTTGTAATTTTTTTTTCATGCCGAATTATTTTTGGGTAAATAAATTTTATAATTGTGTGCAAAAACGTTTCAACTCGCTCAATATGACGAAACACTCATAAAATTTAACCACATAAAAGGGACTAAACTTATTTAGCTTTTCGGGCCATAATTACCAGATTACGGTTTCCTGCCCAATCTTGAGGGTCAAAATTCCCAATCAGTCCAAACNATTATGTGTGCATAGTTAAAATTCAAAAATTTTTTTTTACTATTATTATAAAAAATAAAAATTCTTTGTAAATTTTTTTTCATGCCGAATTATTTTTGGGTAAATAAATTTTATAATTGTGTGCAAAAACGTTTCAACTCGCTCAATATGACGAAACACTCATAAAATTTAACCACATAAAAGGGACTAAACTTATTTAGCTTTTCGGGCCATAATTACCAGATTACGGTTTCCTGCCCAATCTTGAGGGTCAAAATTCCCAATCAGTCCAAACAATAGTATGTTAAAAAAGAAAGAACGTACGAAAGTCGTCAGGTCGTGAAAATAAATACGGAATAATATCCAAAATAGAAATAGTAACCTAAGATAATAATTGTCGGAAATAATAACCAATTACCATAGTACAACCATACTGATTTATTTTGCTGCTAAATATACTGGTACTAGGCTTTATCTAGTTAATTACTTACTTAACAATTGGGTTAAAACTTGATGAAACGTGCTTAAATTAATTATTTCAAAAACCTATAGAAGAAGCAAAAGAAAAGCTTGAAAAGAGCATTGCAGGGTCAGATAATGAATTTTGTCGGTGCAAAAAAGCGATAACAAAGTAAAATATTCTTCTCAATTTTTTGACCAGCGGCAAGAATGTGGCAACGTGGTCAGCACAATTTCGCTTTTACATCATAGACAAGCCGGTCACAGAGGAGTAATTTCCTCAGAATGACAGTTTAGTCCCTTAATCATTGTGCCTCCTCGACAACAGCAGCGAGTCTAAAATAAATAAAAACACAAGAGATTTTTTTTGTCGAGACAAAAATCTTTTCTGAGTCCCTGGTCACATTATTGGACGCACTATAATATTCTATCTAAAATTTTAATAATCAGGTGATACTCTATACAGCTTTGGTGTTATTACACGACTGTTTGCACTTGTTTACTTTACTGTATCAATTGATTACATTAGACGATATACAATATAAATTTGACGATAGGATACATTAGACGATATATAATATAAATTTGACGATATGATACATTAGACGATATATAATATAAATTTAACGATAGGATACATTAGACGATATATAATATAAATTTGACGATAGGATACATTAGACGATATATAATATAAATTTGACGATAGGATACATTAGACGATATATAGTATAAATTTGACGATAGGATACATTAGACGATATATAGTATAAATTTGACGATAGGATACATTAGACGACATATAGTATAAATTTGACGATAGGATACATTAGACGACATATAATATAAATTTGACGATAGGATACATTAGACGATATATAATATAAATTTAAGGATAGGATACATTAGACGATATATAATATAAATTTGACGATAGGATACATTGACGATAGGACTATTTATTATATCAAGCATTATGTTAGTATATTATAATAATTAGATCACATTATGAGACCCACTGTGGCTTTTTAATAATGACATGATTTGCCCGAGTTTATATAGGCATTACTTTTACATTTAAACACACATGTAATGGGGTTTTTATTCAGGAGATTTTTTATAGACTTCCTATTTGTATTTATTTTTAACCTATTGCATTACAATATTAACCCATGAATACAGGATAGTAAACTAATGCAAACCGGTTTCAGCCGTGTAAAAATAATGATGCTGAATAGTTATCACCTGATAATTATAATTTTTCGTAGAATTTTATAGTGCGTCTAATAATACGGCCAGGGACTATGCAACAACCAGTTTCAATTTTCCGATTCCTCGTAATAAAAATGTTTCGTGAACATACCAAGTCAACGAGTGTTTCTCTTTCCATGAAAACAGTTCTTATTAAAAAAAAAAAGAATACTGCATTACATTCTCTCTACATTAACTAAGTATGAATTCAACTTACACTTCTGCCAACAATGACACTGAACGTGATTTGAGAGAGGCTGTAGATTCCAAACACCAAAGAATATTCTTCAGCACTCAGACCTTTCGATCTCGCCTGAAAAACACACACACATTTCATTATAAATCTACACATATTTGATAAAAATAGGTAGTAAATCAAAATTGGTGTAAAGCAACAAAGTACACTCTTTATACTGATTTTTTCATTTCTTGCCCAGAGTTTAAACTTACAACCATGTATCTTCAAAAGATTCATATTACTTATCTTAGACAAAAACAACTATATAAGAAAGGTATTATATATATATAATACAAAAATTATAAAAACTTTTGTATTAATAACAACATTAAAGCTCTTTCGCTTTCATAAAATGTCTTTGTTAAAGAATAAGCGTAGAGAGATTCTATTTTGGGAATTCAAGGCTGAAAACATACCATTGAAATATAAATAGATTTATATTTCAAAGGAAGATTTATTTTTAGAATCGTTCCCTCTTTCA
>NC_092211.1:6139582-6153826 GCF_043381705.1 Parasteatoda tepidariorum
TGTGGTATAAACATTTTTGCATTGTCAGTAAAAGTTGTATATATATATATATATATATATATATATGAGCCTTGAATCCCGCCTTCCGTGTAGTAAATGTTAAATCTGTCGGGTCTCAAAGTCCTCCATGTTCCCATAACAAATCAATACCTCTTTGGGCACCGAATTGGAAATGGATCGTTCTCTGGTCCAGGTCAAAATTTCGATCTGTGGATGAAAGAATGAATGACTCAGCCCTATAAACGGGTATGACGTATGGGTGTGGCAGAATTCAAATTCTTGGCCATGGATAGCACCACAGGAAATCAAGAACAACCGTACCCCTTGCCTTAATGGCCGACGACAGCAACAACAACATTTAATATATAAAGGGTTAGGGATTATATATAATTAAAATTACGGGCTTCGAAATTTATTATGGATAAGAATTTTTTTTAAATCTCGAAAAACCCGGGACCCGAGAATTTTTTTTTTGGTATCCTCTGTGTTAGAACATGCTTGTACAGTATGTTCAAACNTTGGTATCCTCTGTGTTAGAACATGCTTGTAATGTATGTTCAAACACAGAGGATATCAAAAAGATGTTAAACCTTATCATTGTATGTATATTATTTCCGCAATATTTCGGGGGGGGGTAAGAATTTCTGGGTTAGAATACTTATTCTTTTCTCGTCTGTTATTTGGAGCATATTTGTTTAGTATTTCTTCTACAATTGAAATTGAATGGGACTTTATTGGATTCATTTCTTTCCGACATTTATACGAAAATAAACAAAATTCTCCCGTACAAAATTACTTTTTAGATTTTTCGGTTTTTTGGTTTGCTCCAACAAATCAGCTATTTTATTTATTGTTCTAATAAAAAGAAGGATATTTCATTGTTCATAATTTAATGTCCGATGCTTGAAAGTACATTCCAGAAGCAATTCTGACTTTATTATCTCCAGGAAGGCAAATATTTTCAAATAAATAAATGATGGCTTTGGGGGATTGAAAGCCTAATGATTCTCCTTCGCAAATATTCAAATCAATATTATTTGAAAAGAATTGTCTATTTTTTCTCTACTTTTGCATTCCTTATAACAACTGTAGTGTATCTACCATTACAAAAATAGAATTCTAATTCACTAGTGTATATAAGACATGTTAACTCAATTCTATGGTGGGGTACCTTTTCATAGATGAAGGTTGACATGGTAGATAACTATGATGTGAACATGCCTACCTTGACAGAAACTCCCACTTGGACATGAATGAGGCTTAGTAATGTCCACTTCGATCTGAACACGCCTACTTCAATGGATGCTCTACATTGAACAGTTGACTTGCTACTTGTGACTGCGACATTATCCACCTCCTCGTCAGTCTCGATCACACACAACTTACACTGTATTCACTCGACTGCTAATGGCAACACGGGTGTGACGATGACCGTGAACTTCGTACGAATGTCACGATCAGTATTCAAAAAGTCTGGTGATCTTAGTGCAGTTCTCCCGGCTTCTCACAAAAGCAGCAATGAATAAACTAGCGGCATCCGTTCATCGAATTCTATCACAGCTATAATTCTGGTGGGGGAGCACTGTAGTGTATCTACAAAATTCGAATTCTAATTCACTAGTTATAAGACATATTAACTCGGTTCTATGGTGGGGTTCCTTATCATAGGTGAAATGGTCTATATCTACTCTCCCCACAATGTTGTTTCGAAAACAAAACTGACTCATACGCGTACTACACAACCACAGTATTAGCAGAGGGCTGACTGTGATCACTCAGGCTCCGCATCATATTTCCCAACCACCCAAACGGTCACCTTAAACTCTTGCAGCAGTGAAACGAACGAAGATCTGAGAAAAAACATTCTCATCAGATACCTAGTCTTTAGTTCAGGGAAGCGAATCCCCAGTCCCAGTTGGGGTAGATAAGGACTTCACATACTACACCGACTATTTTAGAATTGAGGAATATAGCCTATTTTGTTGACACAGAAACTCTGTCCGAAAACAAAAAAAAATGATTTTTTTTTCTGGATAATATCTGGCTTAGTTGATTTTTCCGAGGAAGGTTTTTAATTTTTAGAAGAAAAAAAAAGATTTACGCTTGATTTCTATGTTTGACACAGAGATTTAAGGAAGACTAAATTAAAATTTATTTGCCAGTTCTTTTTATATTTATAAGAACCATTTTTGTTTGCATTTTTATCTAGATTATGACACACTTTTTAAACCGAAAAACAAATTATTTTTCTGAAAATATATGCAAACATATGAAACACAAATTTATAGAACTGATTTTATTATAAGAAATGAATGTTATACCAATGATTAGTCTTTTGTATTATTGAAATTACCATTACCAATTTATAGAAGTAAAATAAAAAGTTCCTTTTTTTGCTTTTATTTTAAACCAATTGCGTTAAAATATATTCTCATCATTTCGTTATATTATGCATTCAAACTAAAGAATAAAGAAATGAGGAAACTGAAACAGCAATCTCTCAAGTAGAATAAAGTGATCGAACCTTAAAAATGTTATCTTCAATTATAGTTTGATTCTTTATGTCTCAAATACGTGAACATTGTCTGAAAAGACGGAGAATATATTTCATGATTCCAATTGAAAAACCGAGATCAAAATTCTATCCTAAAGATGAAGGTTCTTTTCAATGTCTGATATTTTAATATGTTGAAAAAAAGGGAAAGAAATATTTCCATCTTCTTACTCCTGACTTATATCAAATTCACCAAAGGAAATTGCTACATGTAACTTAATATGCTAACTTAATTCGAGAAATTTTTCAAGATTCCTTTTTAAAAGTTGACATTTATTATACTATTTTATGTTACATAATGCGACACTATAAGAAAAAATCAGCTGAATTTTGTTTTATTACAAATTTTTATGAATAAAAATTTATGTATACATTAATTATAAATATAAATTACAAATTTAGTATATTTCCCGCGTAGAAAAATGTAAACCTAAAATCTCACTTCATTTTTATCACTTTTCTCACTTAATTAAGTTCATCTAACTTCACGCTGAAAATTGTTATACAAATAAATAGATTAAATTAAATAGAGAATATATTTCGCTATTTTCGATTCAGTAAATAACATAAAAGCACATTAGCAGATCAAATTTTCATTCAGTACAAGAAAAGAATCGTTTTAAATTGATTGAACGCATTTCTGCAAAAAGTTGACTTCATTCAAAGATACGAAGAGTGTTATATTTGCATTTCAGAAAACTACTCGGCTTTCTAAATAACTGGTTTTCGAACGGTTAACCTGTGAATAGATTCCATTGGAGAGTTTGTGCAATGAATAAGAATGAATGCAAATTACTCGAGACGTGGTTCGAAAATTCACACTAAATATACAATTCTTGAAAAATTGAATCGTTTGCAGTAGAACACTCAAAAGACATCTAGTCTAAATTTAATTCTTAATTATAACTTAATAAATGGTATTGCTATGTAATAATTTAATATCGGTATTGTATGGATTGTTTCATATGCTTTATTCACTTGAATCAATTAATTTCCTTCCAGTATTAAAAGCTCAATTTCATCATTTCAAAATTTTGTTGAATAATAACAGCTGTGTGGTGCAGTTAATAAAAAAATGTTTAAAAAAATCATTTACTTTCTTATTACGTACTTTAACAAACCTTTTTTGCAACCTTTGAATCTGTCGTCTTTAAAAAGTTCGATTTAAAAACCAGTTTTTTTTTTAAAAAAAATATCGGGCAAATCAGGCAAGTTTGTATACAAAATTAATCAATCTACAAAACAACAACTTATCATTGTTGATAAGTTGTTGTTTTGTAGATTGATTGTTGATTTTGTTGACATTTTCAGAATATGCTCCTTATGTAAAGTTATTACAAACATGCTGTTTTTTTTTAATTTTATTTTTTATAAGGAAAAAAAAATCTTTTCTCTTGGAGGTAGGAGGGGATTGCATTATGGTTCGTTCACCAGGAGTTGGCACTTTGCACCACCTCCTCGGATGCTGAGTTCATTTCAGCACGGGAGTAAGAGGTGAAACATCTCCGCGCTTGAAATTGAGACAACCCTTAATGCGCGCCAAGCGCAAACGGTGAATTCTATGATACCTTTCGTTTCTTTATCTAATTAAATATATTTTAAATTTTAAAACTGCTGTTTTCCCAGCAAAATGTCTCAAAAAGGACAAACTATTCACTCAAAAGAGAGAAATGTCATCAAATTTATGAAATATTTAATGTTAATAAAAAGGCACATCACATAGGCACCTTGTTCAGGGTTGTTCGCATCCTTCTCCGAAAAATAGGGAAATAGTGTCGTCGAACACCTTGAGATGGAGAAGGAGCCAAGTGTCAACTCCTGGTGAGCCTTCGTCAACAGTGAACAAGTATGAAATTTGTTGGAAACATACATTAAATGCAGCAGAAACAAAATCAATTTACAAATCCATGGTTAATACTCAACTTTTTTATTAAAAGGCCCTAAAATTCAGGGCTACTACCTATGTAATTGAATATAGAAATAATGACCTGTCCGTATTTATTCACACTAAAACTAATCAAATCAAAGCCAATTGGATAATAATTACAGTTAAAACAGTTGAAATTGTTTTAAGGTCAACTTTAAACCATAAAATTTCATTTTAGTCAGTTAATCCACTAAAACTTAGATCAAATTACTATCTGTTCTTAGCTTCCTTATTGTTTAGTAAAATTAAATTTAGTTTTCGTTTGAGAAATAATTTTTTTCAAGTTGCACAGAAAGTCTGCGCTGTGCATGAAAGATAGATTTTTCTCAACTAAATGAATACTTATTATATTTAATATATCTTTAGAAAATTGAACCTAACCGTAAACTTAGCGGTTTATCGGATGAACAGACCGTTGCTGGTTATTTTACCGTGATTTTAGAGAGGAAATTCTAACAGTGAGTTTCAAAATCAAAGTAAATAGAATCAAAAATAATAATAAAAATAATAAGTTGTTTGTTTCTTTTTAAGAGGAAAAGGGATTGCTTCTGAAAATCTTCTGTATCGCAATTTTCAATGTTAAAAGAGTTATCATTGTCCTTTCATCTGAATTTATGACATTGTGGATAAGGAAAAAATAACATCCAAATAAATGTACTATTTAATTTGATTTCGCTTTAGATAACACGTGAGTCTGTTGTAAATTTCAGTCGATGGATTAAACAGTATTAAGACCATTTTCAAGGTTATTCGAAATCTTAATTATTTAACCAACTGATTTTTTTTTAAAAAACTTTTTTGTCTAAAGATAATTCTATTTAAAAAGTAATTTTTAAAAATAATTTAGCAATATGTAATATTTTACTTAGTTTTGGAAGATAAACTTTTGAAGCATAAAAAGTCCAGCAGTGGGCTGATCGTAATAGACACAGTTCAAGGTAGAACACAGAAGACAAGCATCTCTGCGGTTGGTAAGCTGGTGCCTGCGTAGTAATAAGCCTGCGTAGGGACCGAGGGGGCGCAGTATCGGTCCTGGTTGAACTGTATTCATAGATGAAGGTTGGATGGTCGGTAACTTCTCTCCAAACAATATTTATTCGTAAACGAAATAAAAGATGAATAACGTAAAAAAATATATTCATATCATTTTATTACTGAAAATTTTTTTCTCTGCCGATTAAGGGTTTGACTTTTCATAAATGAATTGTCCTTCATTATAATTGGCCAAATTCCTTAAAATCTACGGTAAAAGAAATTGAAACAAATGTAAAATGTTTCAAGAAATACTTAGGCAAAGGTTTTAGTTAAAGTAACATCTTGAAAGACTTGAAAGGGTCAGAGAAATTTCACTACTTTCGAGAACTAGAAAGCAAACATTTTTGCATTATTCAAAATATTTAAAAAAAAATATTTCTTAAACATAAGTGAATTTTTCCTTGCTTTGTTTGAAAACGCAACTATTGATATTTGTATTATGATATATAATAAAACATATTCCGGTATGAAAATGCTTTTAAAACATTATTTTCTTTCTTACTTTACCCTCAAACCCAAGATTACATTTGCTTTTTCCAATATAAAAAGATGCTTCGAACATATTTTTTACATGAAAATATTTAGAAGCTTATTTCCTAAAATAAGCATCCTTATACTACATTTAGTTTTCTCAGTAACAGTTTTCTCAGTATAAAAATAAAATGTTTAAATAAAGGAAGCTATCTAAAAAAGTGGAGAAACTTTCTCTCGGAAAATTGAGTAATTTCAACCTTAAGACATTTTCTCAACTGACAACTCAAAAGAGATGGAATCTTAAAAGCAATCAATAAGAGAACTGAAGATGTGCACCAGAGGGCAGAAGAAATTCCTAATCATTAAAATGCCCGAAAGCCCTGTTCTTCGGTAAGAACTTCTAATATGACCCTAGTCTTTTTTTTTTTCTTCTTAATTCTCTATTTTTCACTCATAATAAAGTGGATTCATTTTTTTCCTCCTCTTGTAAAGAAAATTAAGAAAAGATGAAAATACCTTTTTTGTGCATCAAAAAAGGAAAACGAATCCCTGATAAAATGTTTGGAGGCTGCATTAAAATATTTTTTATCGGAAGACATGCTGAGTAAAATATAATGTTTAGACTTTTAAAAATGCATAAGAAAATTATGAAGTACTAATATACACGACGAAAATTTTTTTTATGATTTTTGAATTTTTTTTGAGATATAATTACAATCATTACAGTGTCACTATCCTAAAAAAAGTTAAAAACGATTAGTTAATCTGCAAATATTGATTTGTGATGAATGTATGGAATTGTTAAAGATACATTTGCAATTGATATAGATATAATTACAGTTATCAAAAGATATAATTACAATTATTACAGTATCACTATCCTAAAAAAAGTTTAAAACTATTAATTAATCTCAAAATATTGATCTGTGATGAATATATAGAATTGTTAAAGATATATTTAAAATTGATTTAGTATCAGTAACCTAAAAGGAATTAGCGCTTGCCTTCCAATGAGGTGAAATCGGGTTCGAATCCCAGCCATGGCTGGTCGATGCAAATTCCGTATCCGGTTTTCGACGACATCAGTGCTGACATAAAATATCCTCAGTGGTAGACGGATCATGGGTTCGAGTCCCATTGCCATCAGGATAACCATGGGAGATTTTCGTGGTTTTCCTCTCCGTGTAACGCAAATCCGGGTTAGCTTCATCAAAAAGTCCTCCACGAAGGCAAATTTCACCCAATACTTAATCCAGGAATTTCCTTTTTCTTCTGGATTGTGTTCAAAATGACAAGGCTACGGAGTTGAACATTAGGAGCCGTAAACCCAAGAAATAGGGTCGATTGTTCAACGACGTTAATAAAATAAAAAATATATAAGATAAAATAAAACATCGGATGAAAAAGGCGAAATCTTTACAAGACAAAATGATGAGTTAATTGTAATCCTCATGATTAGTTCGATTTGAATTTTTTAGATTTTCACACAGAATATGAATACAAATGAATTTTCAAATGAATAAGAATATAACTAATATATTAGATAAATTTAAATTAAACCTTTGACTAAAATAAATTTTATTATGAATTGGTAGAACAGAAATAAAAAGATATCATAACCGTTCCTTTATTCTGTAAACTATTCTATTTCCTTTGCACTTTGTTTTCTTTAGATTAAGCAAATAAACATGCGGATACAAAACACCCTCAAATAGTTTATCTTTGAAGTAATAAGTAAAGAAATTTTTCACATCAAAAAATTACTGTAGCTAATGAGAAAAATTGTTGTTTTTTATGTAGAAATATTGGCAAATAAATGCAATTTAAATTGAATTAAAAATTTATATTCTGAAATGCAAATTTATTTGATAGAGGGTACCCTAAAACAAAATATTACACTTATATTTCTTGAAAAGTAATCTGTATAGTTGAAAATAAATGTATAATTTAAGAATGGATTTTTTTTTAAGTATCGTAAATAATTAATTACATTTCTTTAATACATTGTCTTCATTGACTGTTTCTATAAAACATAAAAACATTAATTTCCATATTTTTTTGATTGTCATCGCTGCAAAATTAATAAAAGTCATGTAAGTCTTGCTTTCCTGTAAAATATTTTTATATCTCTAATTTAAGGCTATTTACTTGTAATATTTATTTCTTTTCATTTTACTCTGCCATTATTACGATTTCGAATTGGATTTTTGTCGGATTTAAAAGTTTTAAACTAAAAGAATGTTTTCTTTATTAAAACGTAATCCTATTAACGTAATCCTCATCCCCGGTATTTTCTACATTAGGGGTATCAAACTCAAAAGCTAACTTGGGCCAAATAACAATGATTAACTTTAGGTGGGCCGCAAAAAAAAAAATCAGTGTTCATAGAAACAAATATTTTTATTTTGGTACATTGTAATAAACATATATAAAGTAAAATTATTGTTTGATATTTGACATCTCTTCTCTGCTACTATCTTTCTTATTTCGGGAGAAATTTTATTTGCCGATACTACTTTCAAAGTTGACCCAACGTGAGCATTATTAATACGGTTTCGGACTGGAGATTTATTTCCATTCATAACAGAAAATAATTGCTCGCACTGATAAGTACTTCCAAACATGGAAATAATTTCATATGCGAATTTTCGAGTATTTTCAAACCTAACAGGTAAATATTTGTAAAATTCAGGCACACTCACTTCAATGAATTTTGCCTTCAAATTTGAGTCGCACTGAATCTCAATCACTTCCATTTGCATATTACTGGGTACTGAGTCTATATTTATTGAGAAAATCGAAGAAAACAAACAAAATTTGTCTTCCAAAGAATTAAAATCTTTAAACCTTGTTTCAAATTCTGTGCTAAGATTTGAAATTTTTTTCTGCGTATTTTTGATACGACACAGTATCCCTGGAAAGGCAGGTGCCGCAAGCCAATTAGAATTTTACATTTTCGCGAAGACAATTTAAAATGATCCGTATAGTTTATAAATAAAGTATATTATAATTTTATATGCTAGTTTCCTTTCTAATTAACATTTCTATTCTATTTTTACTTTTCGTCGGATATATTGACTGGGCCGCAAAAATGTTCATCTCGGGACGCATGCGGTCCGCGGGCCGCGAGTTTGACACCCCTGTTCTATATCATTGTTTTTTTTAAGGTCAAGTTCCACTGCCCTGTATGCATTGAATCGGTACTGCGAACACTGATGTTTCTCCTCATCTAACCTCAGCAGATATTAAAGCATCGAATAAATATAATAATATCACCGAATAAATTAATATCAAATTGTAAATAACAAATATTTCGGACATTCACCAAAGTGACTATGTGATTGTTGACATTCACCGATGAAAGTCAACATTCTCTTGATTTCGATCATTCACTGTAACACATATATTTTAAGTGAATAATTCGTAGTAAAAACTGTCAAGAAAGAAACAGTTATTCTTTCGTAGCAGTCATCGGAGTTCGAAGAACACAATGCGCCTCTTAGTTACAATGATAAAGTTATTCATACAGCATTTATTTTCAGCAGAAAAAAAAATTTATTTTGAACAAAATTTTTTTTTATTTGAATCAAACGGGATAGTTTTCAATGACTGAACTCTCTTCTGATTTTAATTTATTTCGAATTAGTATTTTGTTTTTTAATTTTGAACAAAATTTTTCCTTTAATCAAACCAGGATAGTTTTCAACGAATAAACTCTCTTCTGATTTTAATTTATTTCGAATTAGTAATTTTTTTAATTTTGAAAAAAATTCTTATTTTTTATTTGAATTAAACGGGATAGTTTACAGTGACCGAACTCTCTTCTGATTATAATTTAATTCGAATTACTAATTTTTTTAAATTTGAACAAATTTTTTTTAATCAAACCAGGAGAGTTTTAAATGAATAAACTCTCTTCTGATTTTAATTTATTTCAAATTAGCAATTTTTTAATTTTGAGCAAAATGTTTATTTTCTATTTGAATTAAACAGGATAGTTTCCAATGACTGAACTCTCTTCTGATTTTAGTTTATTTCGAATTAGTATTTTTTTTTAATCTGAACAAAATTTTTATTTTAATCAAATCAGGACAGTTTTCAATAACTAAACTCTCTTCTGATTTTAATTTCTTTTGAATTAGTAATTTTTTAATTTTGAACAAAATTTCTATTTTAATCAAAACAGGATAGTTTTCAATGACTAAACTCTCTTCTGATTTTATTTCAAACAAGTAATTTTTTTTTTTAATTTTTAGCAAAATTTTCATTTTTATTTGTATTAAACAGGATTCTCTCTTCTGATTTCAATGTATTTCGAATTAGTTAGTAAGTTCTTTTTTCAATCCTATTGAAGTTATTATATTTTAGTTATTTTTTGTAGCTCTACCATAGCCGAAATTACCGAACTAAAAGTAATGATTATTGAAAAATAAATAAAACACGCTCACCAATTGTGGGAAAAAAGGTGCTATTATAGAATAGCAGGCATAATTGCAGAATATACCCGTCCAAAGAGTCAAAAGCAGCAAAAGTTTTTTGGAAATTCTGCAGACCATTGGAGGACTGGATTGATTCTAATGAATGAACGAAATGACCGAAACACTGCAGATCAGCCGGCCTTGTAATAAGAGTCGGCGGCTGTTTCTTTGTAGTATCGCTTTTCCCTTCTCTTCTCCTTTTACAATAGGGCAACACAGATAACAGTTACAAATAAATCCGTTTTACCTTTGGGTCGAGATAAAAGACAGAAGCCTTTTCTAGAGTCCCTTTCTTTGCTTAACAGAATATAAACAACCGTTATCAATAGCCTCTGAATGAAAATAAATGTTGAAAAACTTCCGAAATAATTTGCAATCAAAGTCGGTCCCCTTTATCCAACTTAAAGATACCCCAACTGGGGCACTGAAATTGTGCAAATATAGACTCTTTGCTATTGAATGGCAAAAAAAGAACGAACTTTGGTAAACATTTAATTGTTATGTAATTTTTTTTATTTTGTTTTCGAGTCTGAGATTTCAAGAAGTTGAGGAAATGATCGATTCAGGCAAAATATAGCGAAATAGGTTACATAACCACATAAGTATGAGCCTATCTTTTTAATGTAATTTTAATGAATATTTATCTCTACTAAAAAAGTCACTGACATGTTATGAAAGAATGTGAAAGCTTATACATTTTAATAAACGTTACATTATGTATTATAATTAACTTTCAATACATATTATTTCATAAATTATCATGAAGGTTTGTTTTATCACACATTAATTTTTTTGCACGCGAAATTTAATAAATAGACATTTACTTTTAGCATAAGAAAGCGAAGGTTTAAATATTCTAATCAATTTAAGCTATATTATCGACAGTTATTTCGTATTATGTCATTTTATATTGCTTATTTATAGAGTATGATATATATAATATATCATACTAAATCTTTCAAAGAATTATATNTATATTATATTATATTATATTATATTATATTATATTATATTATATTATATTATATTATATTATATTATCAATTGCGTTTTTATAAATCATCGCGAAATAGATAAAAGGGAAACAACACATTAAAACTTTAAAAAATATGAGAAAAAAAATTATTTTACATTTTTTGGTTGCTTATCTGTTAGTTTACTGTCATTAATTTATAAAGTCAGAAAAACAATTCTAGCAGAAAACGAAAAATATGAAAATTTTTAAGATATGTGTTTCATTTTTGTTTTCTGCTAGAATTGTTTTTCTGACTTTATAAATTAAAATAAAACAAATTTGGATTTGCGCTTTTCTGTTTTTATTTTTTATTTTAAATGTTGCTTACTTATTTTGTCTTTTTCTGAATTTGTGAATTGGTTTTATTCTTTGATTGGATTTACTGCTATTAGTTACTGCTTCAAGATTATTGTACCAAAATATTGATCTTTGCAAGTATGTAAAAATTACATCATAATAAGTCAAGCGCGGCGCTCGTCACAGGATGCGCTGTGACGTGTCTGGACAAACAGATTTGTGCTTTCAGTTGATTAATGGATTTGCTCACTTCTATCATTTTAGTAAAATACTATTATATTAACTGTTTTAATGAAATAATTTGTCAAAAAGAATCAATAATACTTTCAATAGAAAGAGTTGAAATTCCAATTTATTTAGCTGTAATAACGTTACACAGAATTATTGGCAGTTTTGGAACAGTAAGAAATAATTGTAAGACCGGAGAATTTCGGCTGCTACTCTAAAAACATATGAGGCGTTACATGATGGTAGATGGTCAAGAAAAAGGGCTAGACAAGCACTTGGGGACTGCTCAAAATGATGGGCAAGAAGCGTCTTAGGGACCTGGTCATAGTTGCAAAATTTCATATATTTATATGAATTATTTATCCCAAAACTTTCAGAGCAGTTTATTTGAAACTATTTTTTTCTTACTTTTGGTAACATCCTTTCCATAAACTTTGTATTATCTGAGCACTGTTACTTTTATAAAATTTTCGTATTTGTAATTAAGTGAAGATTAAATTGAATGCATTTGATTTTTAAAAAAAATAGAAATTAATACAGTAAGAATTTAAAAAATATATTAAGTACAGCTTACACAATCGCTTCGAAGTCCATTGAAAAATCCTTTTTATAGGCTAGTGATTATCCCTCTTAAATGGAAAATATATTTTTATAAAATGCTTATTTTTGCACTCCATGAAAATTCAGGTTATTTTTGAAGCAGATTTTAGCACTTTGCGAAATATAATGGCGAGAGCAGTCCAAGTTTTTGTGATATGTAGAAGAACGAAGTCTATAGTCGTCCATTTTATGGTGATATGTAGGAGAACGAAGGCTGTAACCGTTCATTTTATGGTGATATGTAGGAGAATGAAGAAGGCTGTAACCGTCCATTTTATGGTGATATGTAGGGGAATGAAGGCTTTGGCCGTCCATTGATTAGTGATATGAAGAAGATTGATGGCTATAACCGTCCATTTATTGGTGATATGTAGGGGAATGAAGTTTATAGTCGTCCTTAGAATCTTCGTAAACTAATTCCTATTCCTTAATATCAGATTTGTTGGAGAAGTTGTATCTTAAAGATTAGTTAGCTCAAAAATCCTTGAAAATCATTAAATCATTGAATTTGGAATAAAGATCACAAAAATTTTGCGACTAGTAGAAGCCCTGGTCTTGCAAATTTTAATTAATAAAAAAGGAAAATCATTAGCACGAAGTGAAATTAATGCATTTGTTTGTTGATTATTCGATAATACATCTTAAAAAGTGACATTTCAGATAACATGACAATTGTTTGTTTTTTGGGGAGAAGAAGTTATAAGGACATGAAAAAAAATGAAAGTCGCGATGAGCAAATAACGAACACTGCCGTTGAAAGCTTACATGGAAAAAACTGAAGCAAAGCGTGATAAATTTCTCCTCCTAGCATACGACTGACGTTCAATTTAAATGTGTTTCTAAGCCCGATAGCGAAAATTTAAAGTGTGGGGGAACGTGTTCATTTGAAAGATGGTGTGATTCAAATTAGAACAATATCAAAACATTAGACAAAATGTAATAAATTTTAAATAATAAATAATAAAAAAAAACTATATTGTTGTTTACGGTAATTTTGTGGTAAATAATAATTCTCTAATATTCTAAGAATGTGAAGATTTATTTCTTAAAGATTATAAAGAAAGTGTTTACTACATTATTTACTTCTGTAAAAATGAGACTAATGTGTTAAAAATATTATCCAATTTGCATGAAATTTCATGTCACTAGTAACTAACCACTTCTTATTTGAAGTTCCTATAAAAATCACAATTTTTGCAATTTATTTAAAAATGTTTATTGTTTTATTTTTCGTGCCATAATTGTTCATGCGGAAAAATAAAAAGGAAGCAGAAAAAAAATTTAAGCAAAAAAATTACAAATTACTATATACTAGGAGGCTTCGCCCCCTGCTCGCTGGCGCTCACCAACCCCCGGAACTGTTTTCACAGTTCATTTCGGATTGCTTCGCCATCCGATGCTCGCTTTGCTCGCTCATTGGATACGCTCTTAACGTCTAGCTTTTGTATACTTTTTTGAACACTGAAGTTCCGACCACTTTTCACTGTAGAAAGTTATAAACCTGTGCATTTCAATATTAATTTGAAATTGCCAACAGTTCACATATTTTTCTTAATCACACTATTCTAAATTTCAGTTGTTGAGAAAAGTAACTGTTGTAAGTTTTGTTTTAAAGTCTTTCCCACCAGAGGGCTAA
>NC_092211.1:6154050-6280928 GCF_043381705.1 Parasteatoda tepidariorum
AGTGGTTTCTTAAAAACCGTGAGATAAAAACACTTCCCAAGAGGCAGACAATACTTTTCATCCCTACTTAGGGTCGGCGAAAAAAGAATCTTTTTGCTCCTCTCGTGTTCCACCTCTTTTACTTCCTAAAAGGAAAAGAAAAACTCATCCATTGTTTTTCTGGGGAAAATCACCCTTAAATATAGAGACAAAGGAGGTATCAAATTTCTGTAAACTCAATACACAAAATATAATTAAAAAAAAAGCTCCTCATCAAAAGCAGAAGAAGAATGTCCTGAAATGCATCAAATTATTTATAATATTATTTCCAGACAAAATAAATTATTTTAGTGAGTTTTACTTTTCTTTTTTAATTTTTGAATATAGGCATCTATCATGACTGGACAAGTTGTGATGGAGTCAATCCACACTACGAACTACAGGCCAAGTTATTAGACACACTACAACAGGGGTGGCGAACCTTTATACATCAACGTGCCATTTTTCTAAAAAAATTTTTTAATGAGGTCATAGACGTGCCGTCAAATAATTTTGACTTCGTGATTATAGGGAAAATAATAATACTAAACACTATCAACTCAAAACTATTTATTTACATAAAATACATTTTGCAATGTTTCAGTTATACGCATAATTCAACTTAAAGTAACCTCAGTGTGACTTCTGTTGATGCAGATTAGATGACAAATAACTTATATTAGGTTGTAAGATGTTAGTTTAAGCAGGACTGTTAAATTATTTATTGTTAGCTTGTTTTTTATGGTTATTAATTGTTTTTTTAGCATTAATTGTCAATTTTTTTTATTAATAATTGCTTATTATTTTGTTTGTTTTTCGTGAATTTTAATTTAATTGTTACATATGCTTCAATTGTGATAGGTGGCGTGCCCAAAATATTGTGTCGAGTGCCATAAATGGCACGCGTGCCATTGGTTCGCCATCCCTGCACTACAAGATTCTATCTAAAATCTGAATTATCATATACAGCTTTATTGTTTTTAAGAGGCTGAAACTGGTTTACACTTGCTTATGTTTATTGGTTAGTTGGTTAACATAGTAATCCAACGCTCAAACTAAATATATAAAATATACATAAAAAATATCCTCCATAAAATCTCATTACATGCATGTTTAAATATAAAACTATTGCCTATAAACTCGTGCAAAACATGTCATTATTAAAAGACGTCAGCGCTTCTGATAATTGGGTCTAATTATTATAATATACTAATATAATGTTTGATATAATAAATATTCTATGCTTATCCCGCAGTTATGTTTATTATAAATATGTCCCGCAGTGGACTGATCGTTAAGACACGGTTCCCAGCAGATCACCGAAGTCAAGCATCACTGGCTACGGTCAGTGTGCGGGTGGGTGACCACTTGGGTCAGTCTGCGTAGGCACCGAGGGTGTGCGGTATGGGTCCTCGTTAAACTGTGCTACCGTAAAGTGCTCGACTTCGCGCGAAACGGGGGTGCCATCCCCTCCGCAGAGGATCAAAATTGTGATGGCCTGTCTTCGGATCATCCTCCGGGATGTTTCCCAGACCGTCGCCAATAGCCCATTGTGCAGCTCTAGTGCGACGTAAATTAACAACAACAACAGCTTATATAATATATCGTCTCAATTATCCAATCGTCAGATTTATATTATATATCGTCAAATTTATTTAATTAATACACGAACGTAAACGAGTGAAAACCGGTTTTAGTCTCATTAAAAACAATCAGGCTGTATAGAGTATCGCCTGATAATGAAGATTTTACATAGAATCTTAAAGTGCGTCTAATATTTTGGCTGGAGACAGTATAATGAAGAATCTCCATCTAAACACAGAAAGAAAAGATGTAGATGAAAGACCAGTTACGTTAAGAAAAAACCTCTTGTCTGTTATAGTTAGCATTATTTGCGCTTTTCCAGGTTGCTGCTCTCATCAGATGGGTTATCATTTTTTAAAAATATTTAAATTTTAATAATAAATTACTTGTAATAGCTTTTTAAAAGGTTTTTTTTTTTGCAATTTGTATTGAATTTACAGTTGACAAATTACGTTAGCTTAGAGAAAAAAAAGTGAAAAGAAAAGAAAGAACAGAAATTTTTACCCGCAATAAGAATTATAAGAATTTATAGAGAATACATAACACTATATTTCGTTTTGAAATTTCTTTTCATATTTAAAATATGAATAAAGAAAACATAAATGTGATAACGAAAATGCTTTTCGAGACAGAAAGCTAAAAAATGAGCAATGACAGAACTTATAATCTATCTAAAACATTAAACATAATATAAAAGAATTTCACTTAAAACTATCTGTAGCTGTTAAAATAAGAAAACATTAATTACAAATAAACAACACTTTTAATAGAAAAATGAATAAACAAACAATGAAAAAATATATAAAATAAAATAAAGCCAATAAAAATCAAGTAAAGTCTACATTATTTTTCATGTTCGATAAGTATAACAAATTTATTTTTAAATGTGAGTTAGAGAAGGTAAACTTGGAGTTTTAAAGGTGCTACCATGAATAACCGACTGTCGACTTTCACCGAATGTCGACATAGTCGCTTCGATGAATGTCTGAAATATTTGTTATATCCTATTTAACATTCGTCGATATTATTATATTTATTAAAGTTTTGAATGTCTGCTGAGGGTAGTTTAGAAGAGACATCAGTTTTCGGAGTACCGGTTAAGTGCATACTAGGTAGTGATACTTGACCTTAAAAATCATTGATGTAGGGCATACCGGGCAAATGCATCCCTGTCCTGTCCCTGCTCCCTTGCCACACGAATTCTCCCCCTCTTCAGTGGGCGTAATTCTTAATCAATCTTCAACTGTCAAAATCGGAGAAGAAAAATCGGAGGGGTGAAGAACTGAGATGAAGCTTGGAGAGGGGTGCTACAGGATTATCCTTTATTGCCTCTTATTTGCAAATTATTTATAACGAGCTGATTATAATGCTGATTAGTAGAGTTGTTTTAAATGGTGTTTTAAAAATCATACATTTCCATGAATTAAAACTTAATGTTAGTTAATAATTTTAGTTTGCAGTTATTTAATTAAATTTATGATATGCTATTAATGTTCAGTTATTAATTTCTTATAAAGTTTGCGTAATGATTCTTAAATATAAGTTCTCAAAGGTTTTAATGTTGGCACTTAACTGGATCTAGTATATATTTCGGACATTTACCAAAGCGACTACGTGATTTGTCAACATTCATCGGTGGAAGTCAACAACCACCCATTTTGGTATATAATATTTATATTGATCACTAGTTATGGTTCTATATTACTTTCTAATTACTATATTACTTACTAAATTACTTTCTT
This sequence comes from Parasteatoda tepidariorum, assembly GCF_043381705.1. NCBI lineage: Eukaryota > Metazoa > Arthropoda > Arachnida > Araneae > Theridiidae > Parasteatoda > Parasteatoda tepidariorum. Next base: position 6,157,395 of record NC_092211.1, read on the forward strand.
TCTTACAGAAATATTCAGTATTAATTTAATTATTCTGAAATGCTTATAAATTAAGTTGCGATTACATTTTTCTTGATAATATGAACATTCCAAATTCTAAATGTTACGCTCATTCAGACGATTACGATGCAAATCATTAACTATGTATGGAATGGCAACGCCGGGTGAGTTGTTTTGACTTTTTCGTATGGGTCTTGCATTTTTAACGACAAAAAAGACGTTTATGGAGGCAATTTCACTAATGAGGTTAGGACACGCCCCTCTGATGCATGCATTTCAAGCACCTAAACATCGTTCGTAAAGTCGACTTGTTGTTGTCAATAGAAATGTCTCCACCGGAGAATTTCGACGAGAAAAACTCGGAGGAGGAAGACGAAGAAAATCTGAAATCTCTTACCTTCAATCTTTTGACGAGATCTTCGGTCTATGCTGTGTCTCAATTAGTCGTCTCCATCGGCTGTGGTCGTAAAATTCTTTGGTTTCTGGTCCTTCTGATCGGTCTAGTGGGGTGCTCTTACGAAATTTATCATTTCCTGACGCTGTACTTTCAGTACCCTGTGGTAATCACTTTAGAAATCGAAAATAGTTGGAAACTCTATTTTCCTGCTGTTACATTCTGTAATCTGAATAGGTAAGGATATAAACAAGCTGTTTTAAAAGTGAAAAATCTGGGGTTCTTTTTTTAATAATTCATCATTATAATCATTTTTATATAAATACTTATTTTTTTTATTATTTTCTTTAATGCATATTATTTTATATTTCATAACCGTCGTTGAACAGCAGACCCAATTTTTGGGTTTACTACTTCTAGTGTTAATCTCCGTAGCCTTGTTATTTTGAACCCAATCTAGGAGACGGGGTAACTCCTGGATCAAGTATTGGGAGAAATTTTGCCTTCATGGAGGACTTTTTTGAAGGAACTAACTCGCATTTGCTTTCCACGGAGAAGAAGACCACGAGAACATCCCTAGGTTAGCCTGACGGCAAAGGGACTCTAACCCGAGATCCATCTACCACTGACGGTATTTTACATCAGCACTGTGGTGGGTGCAAGCCGGATATGGGTTCATATCGAACAGCCAAAGCTGGGAATCGAACCCGGTTCACCTCATTAGAAGGCGAACGCTCTATCCCCTGAGCCATCACGGCTCTTTAATGCATATTAAGTGAGAAATAATAAGAGTTCATCTTGTTTTTATTACTGATATAAAATTCAATAAAGGAAAACGAAATGGTTGAATACGTAACTTAAAGTTCCAATTTATACAAAAGACTATGTTAACTATAGAAGATTCATTTTTAGTCCGTATGAGTTTATTTGTTGGTAAAAGGAAAAAGGCTTAAGTCTTCTTAAAGTGGAAACGTAAAAAAAAAAAGAAAAAAGAAACATAATTTATCCACAACACTCACCACTTCTGCTCTTTAAGCTTTTTTGTAAACATTTCCCGCGTTGCTAAGTCACTATTCAAGAACTTCTTCAAACTTTAGACAATTTACTTCTGAAATACTAAAAATATTGAAAAAATCCATCTTAAAAAAAAGCTCTACTGGACTCATTTGCTGATGAGATGAGTCACATATTTTATTTTTTTTTATTTCGTAATTTTGACAAAATGTGTCACCTAAGTCGTGATGGCTCAGAGGATAAAGCGTTTGCCTTCCAATGAGGGGAACGGGGATCGAATCCCAGCTTTGGCGGGTCGATCAAAATTCCGCACTTGGCTACCACAGTGCTGATGTTAAAATATCCTCAGTGATAGACGGATCATGGGTTTGAATTCCTTTGCCGTCAAGGTAACCAAGGGAGGTTCTCGTGGCTTCGCTCTCCATGTAACTCAAATGCTGGTCAGTTCCATCAAAAAAATGGCTATATGGGGCACTACAAAAAATGAAATTTTTTTACGATTTCTTTAAAAAATATATTTATAGAAGTTATATCCTTAAACAGTTGACGCATAAAACGTAATGCTTAAATAACATGTAGTGTTATTAATTAAATATTATACTTTGGTTCCAAGCATAAAACGCGTCTTTCTTGAAATTACATAGTTCAAAATGGTTCTACAAATATCTTAAAATTATTTCAAAACTTATTTCGAAAAATGAATTTATTTTTAAATACTATTCTTATTTTAATCAATAAATATTCATTTGAAAGAGAGAAAGACCATTTTTTTACGATCAAATACGAAGGTAATTTATTATAACAAACAAGTCAAAAAACACTTAATTTACTATGGTTTTTCTATAGAAAATTTTGAGCGACGTGGTGGCTCAGAGGATGGAGCACTCGCTCTCCAATGACGACCCGGATTCGATCCCAGAGATAGCTGATTCGTATTCTGCACCCAGCTCACTCCGACCACAGTGCTGTTGTAAAATATCCTCAGTGGTCGATGGAAAATGGGTTAGAGTCCCCTTGCCGTCAGACTAACTGTGGGAGGATTTCGTGGTCTTCCTCTCCATGTACCGCAAATACGGGTTAGTTCTATCGAAATTTCTCCATGAAGGCAGATTTTTCCCAATACTTGTTCCGGGAGTTCCCTTGTCTTTTGGGTTGGGTTCAAAATTACGAGGCTACGAAGATGAACATTAGTAGTCGTTAGCCCAAACTTGGAACGGTGGTTATAAAATAAAATAAATTGGTAAATTGAATACATGCTGCTGATATATTATAAATTGCATTGTTTTTGCATTAGATCTATTAGATGCAATGTAAGTATATTTATTTTTAACCCAGTTTCTGCGCTATTTATATATTAGATGTAATGTTCAATATGGATACTATACTCTTGAAACTTTCTGCACATCATAATTTGTCAATCGGTAGTTTCAACACGCTATTTTTTGTTAAAAAAATTATTTATTATATAATATTGTAGAGTAGGCCTGGATAACCTGGTTGGTAGGGCGCTAGACACCTGTACGTGAGAACAGGAGTTCGAGTCCATTCGGCCAAAGTAGTAAATGGTGACTGTTGATAGTTAAATCTGTTGGGTCACGAAGTCCTCCATGTTTTCGTAACAAATTACGGCTCTGATGGTACTGAATTGAACATTGATCGTTCTCTGTTTCAGGTCAAAATTACGATATGTGAATGAATGAATAATAGTATGAATACGCCCACCCTATAAACGGGTGGGACGTATGGGTGTGGGAAAAGTTAAAATTTTGTCCATAGATGGCGCCACTTAAAAAAAAGAACAATGAATGATTTTTTTTTGTTTAATTTTATCTCAGTAATTATCGACTTAAAATGTATTTGAAATCAAATATCGTTTTCAGAGAACCTTCTGAGTATCACAAGTGCCTTTTTCGAGGCAAAACAGTCGAAGAGTGCGTTGAAGAAATCTGTGATCCAACAAAAAACTTAGAACGTATATCGAATAATGCAATGGTAAGTAAAGAGGCATTTTGTAATTTATAAATAATTAACTTCCATTTTTTTCAGCTCCAATAAAAATTCAAAATTGTTCATGCTAATTTAAAGTGTGAATGTTTGAACTATTTTTTTCTTTTTTTTTTTGCTTGAAAAAATTCAATCGATCTACTAAAATTTTAAAACATGTACATTATTAGACGCACTGTAAGATTCTATGTAAAATGATAATTCTCAAGTGATACTACACATCTGCATTGTTTTTACTCAGATGAAACCGGTTTGCATTTGTTTACTCTCCTGTGTCAATGGGTTAACATTGTAATGCAATACGTTAAAAATAAATACAAATAGGAAGTCTATAAAAAATCTCTCAATTTTTTCAAGTTTTAAAAGCTTGGTTTTCAAAGCAAACCATATAATTTTGTACAACAAACTTCGATAGTCGGGAAGGGCTAGCAAATGGTGCACAGCCACTGATTTTTAAAACTTCAATTAGAATTACAAAATATTTAATTGAATTTATTAAATTTTGTCTCTCAAATTTTAAGATTTTTTTTAAAAATGAATAAAAGTTGTTTCAAATGATGAGATTAAAATGTATGCATTTTCCGCTGCTGTCGAAATAATTTTTCTAAACAAAATACGCTTTTGTATTACATTCTAGTAAAAAACGTGCTAAAAATTTCAGGAAGATCGAAACTCCTGTTCGTATCACTTTGATGGATTATTGAAATCAACTGATTTGTTTTCTTTTAATTCGAGTACTGATGAGGATGAAATTCCCTCTTTCGTCATCAGTTGTGCTTTTAACGGAGTTCCCTGTACCCACAAGTAAGCATTTTATTATTATTATTTCATTTTACTATCGCAAATTGTGTGCTCACCTCACCAATCCCCCCCCATGGTTGTCCATCAAACAATTGAGCCGCTCAGAAGCCAATGCGGTTAAGTCCATTTTTTGATATTTTCTGACTTTTGGAAATTTTGATGAAATAAATAATAATCTTCTTAGTTATTAAAGGATTTACTCGTTGGTTACTTTTTTCTACGTCAGACAGCCCTTTTTTTAATAGCTTCTGAATATATTGTATAATAATTTCAGAAGCCATTGTGAATAAGTCCACCTTTTATCAATATTTTTTTACATAAGCTTTGAAATTAAAATTAAATTCTTCTTTCGATATTTGTTGGTAACACTGAAAAACAAGAAATTCATAGTAACTTCAGGGTTGCCAGACGTAGTATTTTTAATACTACGGTAGTATTTTTTCACCAAAAAAAGGGGTATGGTATTTTTCGTAGTATTTTTTTAAAATGTGGTATTTTTAGTTTTTTTTTTATTTATTTGTTTTATTTTCATTTCCTAAAACAAAGAAAAGCGCCACTCTAGTTTTGAAGTAAAAAACAATTTTTGAAATAATCCAACAGTTTATTTTCTATTAGTCACTGTATCTAGTGATTGTGAAAAATAAAAGTTCGTTTATACTAGTAGACTATATATATTTCTTATCTTTTTCAGCTGCCAAAAGGTATAAGTCCTAAAATTTTTAAGATGCTGTCATTATTTCAATAAATACTTACGTTTTTATTTACACATCCTGTACATATCTTGTTTTTTTGCAGAGTTTACACCTCGAAAAAAGAGTTTATACACTTTTCTAATTAAATTAATAAACCAGGAATTTTAAAAACTAATGTATCAAAAAACATTAATTTTCTCAATTGTTGTGTTTTGGACTTAACCGCATTGGCTTCTGAGCGACTCAATTAATACTTATACGATGAATATTTCTTTTACATATTTGTAGACTTTGTAGTAAATGAAGTTTTTCAATCAGGTAATATCCATTCATTTGCTTTTAATTGAAGTACACTAAATGTAACCTCTTCATTATTTTAATAATATTTTAAAGCTATAATAATCACAATTAAAGTTGAAACAACTGTAGATATTTTTTTCTTCTTTATAAATTGAAAAGTTTAGACTTCTTTAAATATTTGATGAGTCACTTATAGCATATTTTTTTAATATCTTATCCATAATATTTATCACGTAACTTTCAGAAATTTTTCAAAGTTTTTAAGCTTTGAATTCGGCAACTGCTTCACATTTAATCAAAAAGAGGATCGTGGAACGCAAGTGTTGCAGACACCTTACATTGGACCCAACAGTGGTAAGTGGTTAATATGACGTATTTAAAGAAAAGTAGATTTAAGCCTTACTTTACAAGAATATGAGTTCTTACTCAATCGGAATTGGTTACAAGTCTTTAACACTAAACATACCAACACTTAATGTATATCTATTTCTACCATAGCGGGTCAAATGATTTTACTTTATGTTTGTTGAATTGAAAGCATGAAATAAATGTGTTATGAAGGAATTAAACTAAAATAACTTTACTATAACGAAACGAAATTGTATATTGACCATTTTTATTTATTACAAACACAAAGAATAAGCATTTTTAATTAATTGCTCAACGCATTTTTTACATATACAGTTTGTTTCCATTGCACATTTTCTGCAAACATACTTCTTCTACTTATTATTATTTCCATAATTCTTAAATTGTTCTTATAGTTATAAGAATATATGAGAACTATAATTGTCCCTTTTTCTTACAGAAAAATGTCGATCTGAAATTTTAGGTTTTGTTTTGAAATTTGAATTTGCAGTTATTCTGATTGAACTCACTGCGTAACTGTCATACTGTAAAAATGTGCAACTCATCGAATGCAATACGTTGAACATGCATTACATCGTCATTTCTGATCCGACAACCTTATAAAGCAATAAATTGTTCTCCCGATCAAATGACAGGTTGTGGTAAAAATAGGTATACGACAAGTATTATTCGAAACAAACAAAATACAAAAAATAATAATAATAAAATATTAACTGTATATAATTGTTTAAAAAAAGTCATGAAGTCAAATGTGTAAAAACGATAAGATGATCAGCGCATTTTCGATGCAAAAGTTCTTAAACAGTCATTTGACCGGCATGTTTAGTGTTAATCATATTTTCCAGACTCTGTCACGTTGACTTGATTTCTAAGATGAAAAAAACATCACTTTAGAATTGATCCAAGGATTATTAATGATTAAATAAATCAATAAATAATTATGATATAAGTATTTCTGAAATTTGTTAAAAAAATTATTGAAGATCGAAGGCAGTACTAAAATGTTTAAATTATCAAAATCCTGTTTTATAGTTTTATTTGGCTAGAATGTATCTGCTTTCAATTCATTTCAAAATACAATGGATTTAAATTGTTTTAATTCCTCTTTTGCTATTCAAAGCCTTGGTAATCTCTCGTCATAGTCTGAAGATGCATTTCATTTTTTTTCTCGATAAAAGTGAATTTAGGATCCTTTTTTTTATTCGATTTTTACGGAAGTAGGGCGCTTGTTGCAAATACATTTAGTCCCTGAATACATTAGTTTCCAATAAATAATCTGGATCTAATTTCCGATAAATAATCATTTCTAGTAAAAAAAAAGTTTCAAAATGTTAACAAGCTTGAATAATTAAAAGAAATGAATATATTTGCTTGCCTTGTTCAGTTATTTGTGATTCTTATTTAAAGATATCCAACATTGAACTGATTTAGGAAAGGTAAATAAATAGGGATTTTTTAAAAACTAAATCAAATTGTTAACTCCAGTTTTTTAAAGATTTCTTTGCCAATGAGAAAAAGTTAGCAGTCATTTACTGCCAAAAAGAAAACTCAAAATATTCGTTCAACAGAATGCTGGGTGCCAAGTAATTCGTGGTCTGTTCGAACAATGAACCTAACAATGTCGTCATTACTAAGACTCAATGTAATAAGATTGATACAGAATGCTGGGTGACAAGTAATTCACGGTCTGTTCGAACAATGAACCTAACAATGTCGTCATTACTAAGGCTCAATGTAATAAGATTGATACAGAATGCTGGGTGACAAGTAATTCATGGTCTGTTCGAACAATGAACCTAACAATGTCGTCATTACTAAGTCTCAATGTAATAAGATTGATACAGAATGCTGGGTGCCAAGTAATTCACGATCTGTTCGGACAATGAACCTAACAATGTCGTCACTATTAAGACTCCCCTCAATATGTTAAAACTCCATGATTTTATAATCAACGGTATGATTGTAACTATGGGATTAGAAGCATTGTGAAAAATGCCATATTTACTTCAAAAACACGTTAAAACAGGAAACTAAAATCATAAAATCGTCATTTGAAACTTTCAAGTGCGTCTGACTTTTTATTTCGACATATGCAGGAATAGTTTTTTGTAGTAATTTTTAAATACCCTTTCATCTGTATTGAAACATCTTTTTTTCCATCCTTGTTAGGTCTTGATGTGATGTTGAAATTAGACTTCGATGCCCACTCCCCTCTGACGATGTACACCGGAGCACGAGTCGTCATTCACGAGGCTAACGAGCAGCCTGATCCAAAATCATCAGGTTTTAATATAAGTCCCGGGTTCGAAACTTCCGTATCAGTTCAGCAGGTGTGAAGTGTTTTTTTTTTCCTGATCATAATTCCATGCTTAGAAATAACTAAGAAGGATAATGAGAAAAAATAATTTTTAACAGAATGTTGATTTTGGTAAATAACGAGTCAAAGGGAAATACGATATGAGCTATGATATAAACAAGAAAGAAAACCCATATAGAAAAATAAGGTTCATTTCCAGAAAGCAAAAACCTTTTAATGTAAACCTAAAAAGGTTTGTAATGCGGTTTACGTGTAAACCTTCTCACCTTAAAACGAGATCTGTGACCATCTGCTTTATTCTACTCACATTACCCTCATCCAAAACCTTGGAAAACAACCTTGTATATAAAAACCTTAAATCGAGGTTGACTTAGGGTTGAAAATCGAGGTTGAAAAGGTTTTTTAGTACAAATATTTTTGAGACAAAAAAAGAAAATTCCGACCCAATGTTGCCGTAAGGTTAAATGCCTTTCTGGGATGTTATGTTACCAAACGTTTTCCATGATCATTTGGTTTTTATCTTTTGGCAAGAATTATAATAAAATTTAAATCTATCTAAGAAACTGTAACTGTAAAAACATTAAAAAAAACTCTATATAAACTTTCATACATCCATTCTCAAAGCAAACTCTTATAACATTTAAAATTGCTATAAACTTATATAGCAGTTCTTAAAGATCTAATCTAAGGCATTATTAATATTTTCATTCATCTTATGAAAGAACTTATTTGCCTAAAAGGAATACGAAATATAAAAATCTTAAAAATAACAAACTAGATTTACAACTAAATAAATATTGCAATAAATTCTGTTTGAATTGGGTAAAAAATGTTTTTTATGTCAATTAAAAGGAGAGATAAGTGTTTATTCTGTTTCTTCCAGATATTGAAGTGTTGATATAACCTGAATTTAAATGCAATCATTTCACATTTGATTTTTTTTTCAAGTTTAAAACTATGTATCTCATTATCTATTAAAAATAACGAGATAAAATTTGGAATAGTTTTCATTTCCCATTATATTATTTTTATAAAATTTATATACGATTTAAGATTTTATTATGTAAATTTTGAAAAATGATACCGATACAAAATATGACCTTTTAAATTAAAGAAAATAATGTCAAAAACTCTTGAAGAAAAATCTAAATATAGACATTATTATAAAAAAATTATTATTATTATTTTAAACATACAAAAAAAAATTATAGCAATATATTTTTAATTACAATGTTTTATATGATCACCTTGGTACATAGTATTCTGCACTGGCGAGTTCGCTAACAGAATATCTATTTCGTATAAGAAATGAGATTTTTTCAGTTTTCGACGTCATTATCATATCACGGCAATTCATCAAATAAAATTTACCTGAACCTGTAACGTCAGCCTAGTTTAATTCAAATCTAATATGAATGAGGTTAAGGGATAAGGTTGCACGGGGGAAGGCTTTACTCTCCATTGATTTCTTAATACCACCTTCCTTTTTTAAAAATTCTAAACAATACCAAACAAATCTAAACAAATCTTCTAAGCAATGCCAAAACCCCGTCTCTCCTTTAAAATAAACAAAACTCTTTTCCCTTTTATAAAATATAAAACCCCATCTCCCATTTAAAAAATGCAAAACCCCGTCACCCTTCTAAACAATGCCAAAACGCCGTCTCTCTTTTAAAATATGCAAACCCCTTTTCCCTTTTATTAAATATAAAACCTCATCTCCCGTTTAAAAAAGACAAAACCCCGTCACCCTTCTAAACAATGACAAAACCCCGTCTCTCTTTTAAAATATGCAAAACTCTTTTCCCTTTTATAAAATATAAAACCCCATCTCCCTTTTAATAAATGTAAAACCCCGTCTCCCTTTTAATAAATGCAAAAGCCCTTCGTCCTAGATGAAGAATGTTTATTCATTTAAGTGAATTTGAAACTTAATACTGTTAAATTACGCCTGACAGCGATCAACTTCTGGCAAAAACAGATGGAAAACGTTGCTAAGGAGCATTTATAGTTCTCCATCTCAAAAATCCTATAGATTTTGATGAGTGCTTTGATCCATCGGCCTTGAGTCCGAAATCCGCTAATCACAGAGTTTACAAATAATGAATACATCAATTATTTCAATTTTTTAACTTTTTGTTACATATTTAATATGATATAACAATCCAGGAACATTAAAACCAATGGATGCATACTTTGAAAAATTTAAAGATTGTGTCTAATTGACATTTTAAATGTCTTGAATATTTAAACAACACTTCAAATTTTTCTTCCGGGGCATTTATAAATTTATAATGTAATAGTTCTTAATTTAAATTTTTGTTACACATTTAATACGATACAACAATCCAAGAACATTAAAACCAATTTATGCATACTTTAAGAAATTTGAAACTTGTCTCCTTCAATTAACATTTCAAAATGGATCTTTAAGGTGTCTTGATTGTTTCATAAACGCTACAAAGTTTTCTTCTGACATATAAATAGTTTTATAATGTATTAGCTCTTACAGACCCTGTTCAAATTATTAGACGCACTATAAGATTCTATGCAAAGTCTTAATTATCAGGTGATACACTATACAGCTTTATTGTTTTTACGTGACTGATTGCACTTGTTTACGTTAGTCTATCAATGGGTTAAATGAGACCATAGATAATATATATTCGACGATTGGATAAATTAGACGATATATTATATAAATATAGAATATTTCTTATATGAGGTATTCTATTATTATATTATAATAATTAGATCAAATGATTAGAAGCACTGTCCTTTTTTAATACTTACATGTTATGCACGAGTTTATGGGCAATACTTCTATATTTATACATACATGTCATGGGTTTTTATTCGGGAAATTTTTTAGATACTTCCTATTTGTATTTATTTTTAAAGTATTGCAGTACAATGTGAACCAATTAACCGGTTAACGACCAGCGTCATATATTTAGGACAGTTCCTTTTTTCAAAGACATTCATTGTGGTGGGAAACTTTTTTCAGTATTTTCATTTATCTGGGTGAATTAAAGGATTCTCAGATACCACAATGATTTAGTTATTTCTGATTAGATCTATAATTCTAAGGAACAAGTACTTTTTGATCTATCAAAGACTTTTTGAATGCCTTAACAGTAGAAAAATCAATTAATTTCGATAATATATTATACCATAATATATTATTTCGATAATATATTGATAGTATAATATATATATTATACTATCAATAATATATTTCGATAATATATTTCGACATATACTTTTTCCATAAATCATTTCAATTTAGTGTATCATTTCAATTTAGAAATTCGGGACAAAACGGGTTAATACACGAACGTAAAGAAGNTGACATTTTAAAATGCATCTTTAAGGTACTATCTTGAATGTTTAAAAAACACTTCACATTTTTCTTCTGAGGTATTTACGAATTTATAATGTATTAGTTCTTAATTTAACTTTTTGTTATACATTTAATATGATATAACAATCCAAGAACATTAAAGCCAATGGATGCATACTTTGAAAAATTTAAAGATTGTCTCCTTCATCTGACATTTTAAAATGCATCTTTAAGGTACTATCTTGAATGTTTAAGAAACACTTCACATTTTTCTTCTGAGGTATTTATGAATTTATAATGTATTAGTTCTTAATTTAACTTTTTGTTATACATTTAATATGATATAACAATCCAAGAACATTAAAACCAATGGATGCATACTTTGAAAAATTTAAAGATTGTCTCCTTCTTCTGACATTTTAAAATGCATCTTTAAGGTACTATCTTGAATGTTTAAAAAACGCTTCACATTTTTCTTCTGAGGTATTTACGAATTTATAATGTATTAGTTCTTAATTTAACTTTTTGTTATACATTTAATATGATATAACAATCCAAGAACATTAACACCAATTTATGCATACTTTAAGAAATTTGAAACTTGTCTCCTTCAATTGACATTTCAAAATGGATCTTTAAGGTGTGATTGTTTCATAAACGCTACAAAGTTTTCTTCTGGCATATAAATAGTTTTATAATGTATTAGCTCTTACAGACCCTGTTCAAATTATTAGACGCACTATAAGATTCTATGCAAAGTCTTAATTATCAGGTGATACTCTATACAGCTGTATTGTTTTTTACGAGACTGTTTGCACTTGTTTACGTTCGTGTATCAATGGGTTAAATGAGACGATATATAATATAAATTCGACGATAGGTTAAATTAGAGGATATATTACATAAATATAGAATACTCATTATATCAGGTATTATATTTGTATATTATAATAATTAGACCCAATAATTAGACGCACTGTTCTTTTTTAATACTTACATGTTATGCACGAGTTTATAGGCAATACTTTTATCTTTAAACCATACATGTAATGGGGTTTTTATTCAGGAGATTTTTTATGTACTTCCTATTTGTATTTATTTTTAACGTATTGCAGTACAATGTGAACCAATGGATACACGAACGTAAACAAGTGTAAACAGTCACATAAAAACAATAAAGCTGTATAGAGTATCACCTGATAATTAAGATTCTACATAGAATCTTAGAGTGCGTTTAATAATTTGGCCAGAGACTGTACATGTATTTCTTAGCTTTCTTTCATATTTTATCATTTCATTCTTTCAGGTTTTGCAATCTAGGTTAGCTGAACCATACAGAGATCGTTGCCATGAGTATGAAGAAGGAATTGACGGGATTATCCTGGATCAGAAAGTATGCCATCATAGTTTCTAATAATAAACTTGGGCTCTTGACCAATTTAGAGCATTAATTTATGTACAAAATGTTCCGAAATGCAACATGAGTATATTAAAAAAATGTGAGAAGAAAAACGTACTGTGTAGTTAAAATAATACCATAAATTTGAGTTTCTTTTAAAAAGTACAAACACTACTTTAAGAATTGCCTGAAACATTTTCAATTTTTTAAGATATTCAAAACGGACTTATTTTATTAGTTACCAAATACGATTTATTACGAAATTATGGAGAGAAAATTTTTTTCACATTTTTCCGTGCGTGAGCAGTATAAAAAAACTACTTTAAATCACAGATATCAACAATTTTTCCTTCAAGTCTACTATACAAGAAAAGACTTGTATTTAATTTTACAAGTCTACAAGTATACAAGAAAAGACTTGTATTTAATTTTAAATTGCTCCAAAAATTTTGTTTAATTTTATTGAATATTTTTAAAGTAAGAGCAAAAAAAACAAAGAAAAATTAGTTTGAATATATATATAGCATAATAAATAAATACAAAAAACACGAGGAACATTAAGAAAAATATAATACTTTTTATTTATTGCGCATAAGCTGCAAGTAAATAGAACTCATAAAATAAATATAATAACTAGGTTTATGAAATTTCGTGCAATTGTTACGCATCGTGATCAAAATAATTGTGATAATTTACAAATTTATTGATATACATGGAGTGTCTAAAAATACTATTTTTGGTTTTTAATTTATTGTCAGTCCCTCAAACTCTAGTTCAAAAAGTGTTCTGTATTTTCCAACCTCTCGGATTTTTTAATCTTATTGCAACCAGCGTATCTAGTAATAAAATTAGCAAAGATTTACTCTATCAAACTGATTTTGCTAAGGAAAATTGCAATAAACCTTTAATAAAGCTATAGAGTAGTGGCTAAGGGGATAGAGTGCTCGCCTCCTAATGAGATGCTCCTGGTTCGAATCCCTGTGATGGCTGGTCTATACGAATTTCGCTCCCGTCTGACACCCACTACAAAGCTGACTTGAAATTCGAATCATGGGTAAGTAGTTCATGGATTAGAATCTCCTAGCCCTGGCTAACTGTAGAATGTTTTCGTGGTTTTCCTCTCAATGTAACGCAAATGCGGATAATTTCCATCCAAAAAGTCCTCCGTAAAGGCAGATCCAAGAGTCCCCTTGTCTTTTGGATAGTGTTCAAAATTGCAAGGCTGCGGAGTTGAACAGAGCAATACTGTGTATGCTATTAACTGTATGCAATAAGACTTCAGCTTTCTAGACTTATTGAAAATTAAGTGATACAAATTAGGCTAATTGAATTTTTGATAGATGTTCTAATTAGCCTAAATATACACAGTCTCGCAACAATAAGCCTTAAAAATATCAGGATGATTAGAAAACGCTGGGGACTTTTTTTTATTTAGACCAGTGCATTGCAAAATGCTATCTCTTAAAAAGCCATCTAACTCAAATGTGTATTAAAAATGTTTTAAAATGTATTTAGGGCTGCTTCCAAATGTGCCAGCAAAAAGAAAACATACATCAATGTGCATGTGCTGATCCTCTGTTACCTCAGATGTCTTCATGGAAAGTGTGCGACATTAAAAATGAAACAATAGGTAATGAATTACAATTCAAACTTTTTTATTTCAGGATGTTTAGATAGATACAATTAATTAAAACAGTGTATGCACTCTGAGCCGTGATGGCTCAGGGAATTGAGCGTTCGTCTTCCAGTGAGATAAACCGGGTTCGAATCCCAGCGATGGCTGGTAGATACAAATTCCGCCTCCGGCTGGCACCGACCACAGTACGGACATAAAATATCCTCAGTGGTAGACGGATCATGGGTTAGAGTTCCTTTGCCGTCAGTCAAATCTAGGGAGGTTTTCATGGTTTTCCTCTCCACGTAACGCAAATGCATGTTAGTTCCATCAAAAAGTCCTCCACGAAGGCAAATTTCTCCGAATACTTGATCCAGGAGTTCCCTTGTCTTCTGGGTTGGGATCAAACAGACAAGGAAAAACAAGACGGAGTTGAATATTAGTAGTCGTGAACCCAAAGAATTGAGTAGGCTGTCCAACGACGGTTATAAAATAAAATTTAAAAAAATATTATACACTCCAAAAATCCGATCACAAGCTCACGGTCAGTGACTAACAAAAAGAGTTCCATTCCCCGCCCTTAAATTATGATTGTTGCTTAAATTATGACACTTAGAATTGCAGATCTGAGTGTGCATCTCATAAAACATATAGCCTCGGACAGAAAATTAAGGTTATACTTACTAAAGTTATCAGTAGAGAACTTCAGGTAGTTTGAGTCCCGCAGTGGACAGATCGTAAGGACACGATTCCCAGTAGAACACCGAAGTCAAGCATCACTGGCTGCGGTCAGTGTGCGGGTGGGTGACCACTTGGATCAGTCTGCTTACGGACCGAGGGTGTGCGGTATGGATCCTCGTTAAGCTGTTCTACTGTAAAGTTCTGGACTTTGCGTGCAGGTCGTCGGGCTACCGAAGCGGTGGTGCCATACCCTCTGCAGAGGTCAAATCAAAATTATGATGGTATATCCTCGGATCATCCACAGGGATGTTTCCGAGACCGTCGCCAATAGCCCATTGTGTAGGTCTAGTGCGACGTAAATAAACTACAACTACAACAATCAAGTTGTTTGAGACTCAATTGATTTGTTTTCGTCGAATCAAAGCGCACGTGGGAACGTGGGGAAATAGTGTAGTGCTGCCCCTGTCGAAGTATGAGAGAATTGAGTATTCATTAACCATGATCATTATTGCAGTGAGTGGGCGAGAGAGAAAGACGTTCTTTAACGCGGCTGGATTTGAACTTGAGACTATTGCATCCATAGCCAGATGTTGAAACCACCTTGAAAACAGCTGTACACTCCCAAATCAAGTTAATAAGCTTCTTATGACAACAATACGAATAAACGGACAACTCTATTAATTTTATTTAAGGTTATTATAATTACGGGCACTGACCTTTTTTGTCAAAAAAAGGTGATAAAACTGACAGTCAACTCAAGTAATTTTCTGAAATTTGCTACAATTATGAGTAATGGGAGGGGGGCTTTTTTCTTTAAGAATGAAGCCGCCCATATAAATGAATGGCCAACCCTCTAAATTTTATGGAAATTTCTCAGAGCGTTTTTATCATTTGCATTCAGAAATGCGAATAACTTATTAGAATTTCGTATGCCTAACCCTCCTCCGAAAATACTATGAAATGCATTCATTTAATTAAAAAACAAATTACAGCGATATAGAATATAACGTATTTAGAACAATTCCCTGTAAATTCCCAAAATGAAACTAATAATTTAGAAAAAAATGACGCGTTAATTAAACTGATTAGAAATTTTTAAACATTTTAATATTGAAATAAAAGTTGCGTTCGCCTTAGTACGAAAGCCATTGGTGAAATGCTTTTTCATTCTAGAATGACTCCGTTAAACATTTCAAATAATGGGTCGCAAAAACTGTCTCCAAGGATGTTTGATTTCATATCCTTGCCTATGGACGTGTTTCACAAAATACATTTCCTTCCTAAGCATTCATATTTATATTGAAATAACTGCCAAGCCAGTCATTATACGTTAATAATAAAAAGAAAATAAAAATACTTTAAATTATTATGATGTAAATACATTAAAAATGCCTGCTAGTGAACAATAAAAAGAAAAACAGCTGTCGCCAGAGC
This sequence comes from Parasteatoda tepidariorum, assembly GCF_043381705.1. Classification (NCBI taxonomy): domain Eukaryota; kingdom Metazoa; phylum Arthropoda; class Arachnida; order Araneae; family Theridiidae; genus Parasteatoda; species Parasteatoda tepidariorum. The sequence goes on from NC_092211.1 coordinate 6,173,758, forward strand.
AACACATGCGCAACTAAAATGTCTGTACATATGCACTAGATAAAATCAAATATATACATTTTAGTTACATTCATTTGTGCGTATACAAATACGTACAAAATGTAATGCATGTAAATACTCACAAAATGTATAATTAAAAATACATTATACTATCTACTGTAAAATATAATCATTTATGAGCATACAATAGTCTTGTTATCGTGCATTTAAATTACATGCAATCATAATTACAGGTAATCAAAGTACATGTAATCATGATTAGATGTAATCATATATTATGATTACTTGTAATCACGATTACAAGTAATTGATTACAGTAATTGGTTATGTAATCACGATTACAGTTGTAATCAAAATTATGAATGTTTGTAATCATGATTACAAGTAATTGTTTACTGTAATTGAGTATTGTAATCATGATTACAGTTGTACTCATGATTACAAAGTTATAATTGATATGGTTACGAAGTTATATTTCTTGCGAAGTAAACTATTCTTTCAACAATATCAAATGTGAATTTTTTCTTCCTTAATTTTTAACTTTTATTTTAAAAAAAAGACCTAGGAACAAGTTAATCAAAGAAGCTACTTTAAGTCTTTTCTGTGGATAAAATTTTTATAAAAGTAAAAATAAATTTTATTTTAGTTAGAACGATTTTTGTCTTTTGTAAAGAAACAGCGTTTGAGTGTGCTTGATAACTTTTGAAAGCTATTCATTCAGAAAATTGTCCTTGGACAAGAAATAAATACACTTTACAAATCTACTTTACAGATTCAGACATTTCGAGAATTTAATTAATACTTTTAATTCCACTTACTACAGAAATTAAATCCTTTTAAAATGATGTTTTTCATGTGACATTTTTTTTCTTTTTATTTGTTCAACATATTCTCTTAAATAAACTTTATTGATTTCGAAGCTAGACAGCTTACAAAAGAATTCAAACAAGATATGTCATCAAAATATACAAAAAGAGCTTTCAAAAACAGCTTTATACCTTTATTTAGGAAACTGTTGTTGTTGTTTTTTCAATCCTTTTTTTTTGTCATACTATTTTAATTTTGTTTAGGTCTTGTAAAAATATAGAATTGAGATGCGACTTTATTTTAATTAACAATTTACAATGTATTTAATATTTATTATTTTTTCCTAGTATAACAATTTTTGATAATATTTTTTTATTTATGTGTTGTTATAATAATTATTGATATTTTTAATAATTACTGTCGTCTTTGCTGCGGATTGTAATTTTTGTTGCTTTTATTATAAAGCCTCTAGAAAGTTTTGTAATTTAAAATAGAGCGTTCGTTTTCCAATGACCCGGGCTCGAATCCCAGCGATGGCTGTTCGATACGAATTCCGTATCATACTTGCACGGACCAGAGTGCAGAAGTAAAATATCCTCAGGGGTAGACGGATCACGGATTTGAGTCCCTTTGCCCTCAGGCTAACTATGGGAGGGTTTCGTGGTTTTCCTTTCCATGCAACGCTAATACGAGTTAGTTCCATCAAAAAGTCCTCCACGAAGGCACAATTTCTCCTAATACTGGATCGAGGAGTTCCATTGTCTTCTGGATCGGGATCAAATTTACACGGCTGCGAATTTGAACATTAGCAGTTGTAAACAGAAAGAAATTGAGTCGGCTGTTCAGCTAAGTTTATGTAATGTTATCACTCCAACCTGTGATTATTAAGTAATTTTTTATTATTACATTATATTGAGTGTAACAATATTTTTAACTTTATTCCTTTATGATTAAAAGTTTAGAACCAACTAAAATTGAATGTTACAAATTACAAAATAAAAATTTTTAGTACATGCCACAAACAGATAATTTTTAAATTTTATAATGTAAGAAGTAAAGACTTTATAGCTCATTTACTACTTGCCAAGTATCTGCTTTCAGATAGATGCATATTTTTCTGTCAACTTCCCTAAAAAAATAACCCTATTTTACGGTACTTACGTAAAAGAATTACGGTTCTTTTATCTTAGTTATGAGTCTATTCAAAATATCGTAACTTTTATATTTCGAACTCCACATTTTGAATGGGGCAATTTATAAATGTGCATTTTGAGCTTATAAATCCTTTATGGAAAGTTAAGAAAAATAATAATTTTGTCATTTTAAGTCAAATCTCTAGCTTAATCGCAAAATAAATTTTTACTCTAATAAGGAAAGCAAAGATTTTTGAATTAAAAAAAAGCAGGGAGTTTAATTTTTAAAACTTCAAATATTTACATAAAACAATTCGTTTTTTACACACTGAAGCTTTAGAAAATTACCCTTTTGTGTAGATAATTAGTTATGCGTAAAAGGGCAAAATAAAAGCAGTTTTAATACATATAAAGTTGTATACAAGTTATTCTAATTAGGCTTTTTCTGTTGTTGAAGTAGATAAGGTAATAATGAGGTTCTCTTGCTGCTTTTAAGAGTTTTATGTTCAGTGATAAAAGACAAGTTAGCACTCGTTAAAGTACTTTTCATAAAGGAATTTATAAAAAGGTCTTAAAAATTTGAATCGAATGTTTTTAAAGGAATTAGCTTTTGTCTTAAATATGCAATGAGGAAACGTCGACTTTAAATATAATCACAGCTTTATAACGTAATAGATTTTATTATACAAATTTTATTTTTTTGCAATTTATTTTCATTTTATATTTATTAGATTAAGATAATAGCTTTATTATAAACTCTTTCTATCCTTTAATGAACTTGCGATCTCTTTTTTCCGGTGACAAAATTCTGATTATGGTTTTAAAACACAAAATACACAATCATAAAAATTTTGGTAAAAATACAAAAGAAAGCATCGAAAATTATATTTATACCATATAATTTACAATTATATACTTTAAAAAGATGTGAAAATTTACTACTCAAACTTTTTCTACTATTACCAAAAAAATTTATAAATAACTGTATTAATTATTTTTTTTAAATAAAATTAGCTTCTGAAAAACGAGTTTTTCAATTACGAGTTTCTAAAATTAAAAAAAATATATATATGATTTAAAAAAAATGCATGATTGATTTCATAACATCGAAACTATTTGACAGATTTCGTTCAAATTTTATATTTTTCATTTAAGAATATTTATACCTTTGACTTTAAAATTATATACTTTAAAAAGATGTAAAAAAAACTGCAAATCTTACTATTCAAAATTTTTCAACTATTACCAAACAAATTAATAAATAACTGTATTAAATATTTTTTTACATAAAATTATCTTCAAAAAAGCGAGTTTTTCAATTTTGTGCCAAAAAAATGTACAATTCACTTAAAAAGTCATCGAGACTACAGGTAAATACGCGAAAAGTATAATTGCAAATACATTAAGGGGCATTACAAAACGAAACAACATAATAAGAAAAAATTATGCATCTTCGATGCATAGTTTTTTCATGCTTCAGTTTAATATGATTCATACTTCAGTTTAATATGTATGAATCATATACATATTAAACTGAATATTCATACTTCATTCATTCTTCAGTTTAATATACATCAAGGATACAGACTGCTTGCAAACAAAGGTCAAAAACGGTAAACTCTTTTCAATGCAATCTTTTCAACCATCAAAACGATCATACAACATCTTCCATTATATTTTGATGGTTGTTGTGGATCCGACATTAAAAAACATAATTTTCTGGTTGACCATCATAATGGTGAACTACATCTTCCATCTTATTTTGATGGTTGTCATTGGTTCAACAACAGCATAACATGGTGGTTAAACCATCATACAGGAAAAACAGCACGTTCCATCTTAGTTTGATGATTGCTATTGGTCCTACGCTAATAAACATGGCATGATGGTAGAACCATCATAATAGTTAAATAACATCTTCCATAATATTTAAACTGTTTTTGTATGTCCGACATTATTAAACACATCTTGTTGGTAGACCATCAAACTATACAGCATCTTCCATGATATTTTGATGGCTGTTGTTGGTCCAACAATAAGAAACACAATTTGCTGGTTGACCACCATAATGATGAACAACATCTACCGTCAAAATATGATGGTTAATATTGGTCCATCAGAAATCAAACATTGCTTGATAGTTTACCGTCATAACACAAAGCAACACTTTCCAATTTGTAATAATGAAAATTTGTTGGGCCATCAAAAACCATCAAAACTAGATGGAGATTGTTTTATGATGGTGACCATCAACACAAGTTGGACCATCAAAAATCTTATTGACACCAACATAAACCATCAAAATCCTTTGATAGTACCATCAAGTATGTTGTCCTGGGAATACAAAGATAAAAAATACACACAGATCTACATTTTTTGCATACATCATATTTGTATTTACTGTTATACAAAAGAGTGAGGTTTTTGTTTTATCAGTACATATGAAATGGTCATATTTTGGATCTGAAACATGTTGCTACTGCTATGAATTTTGCGACTTAAGTTTTTGGTATTGTACCAATTGAATCATAATATTTCTATGTGTATGCCTGACTTGAGCTAGAATTTGTATAATAATTAACAGCCTGTAGTTTATCTACCACTACAAAAATATAATTCAGATTCAATAGTATATATAAGACATGTTAACTCGATTCTATGGTGGGGTACCTTTTCATAGATGAAGGTTGACATGGTCGAAAACTACTCGCTCCCCACATGGGTGACCTTCGGACTTGGCCGAAACTCCCAATTCGATATGAATACGCCCATCGTGACCGTAGCGCCTGCTTCGATCTGAACACGCCTACTACTATGGATGGCCACCATTGAATAGTTGACTGCGACATTATCCACCTCGTGCTGTTGCTAATCAGTTTCGATCACAAACAACGTACTCAATCGACTGCTAAAGGCAACACAGGAGTAACCACGACCATGAACCTAATACAGCTTTCACGATCAGCATTCAAAAGTAGAGTACGTTAATACAGCTCTCCCGTGCTCTCATGAAACAGCATTGAATCAGCTAGTGGTATCCATGTTCTATGTAAAATTGAACTAGTGGCATCCATGTATCGTGTATGTATGTAAAATTTTACTATGCTTGATGTTTTTACTCCCTAGTTTATGCTAGAAAAAAAAATTTCAAAAACTTTCTTAACCACAAAATTCCAGTTTTAATCCAAAGAAATTCTTTTTAACATCCTGTTTTGTACTTCATCGAAACTTAGTCGACTAAAATCTTACTCCCTTAGAGTGTTTAAAAACAATTCTGAAGAACTCGTGCTATACGATTCGAAGACACGACTCATTATTCTTTGAACTTTAACTTACATATTATTACCCATTGGCAGAATGGATCTTCGTTTGAATTTCATCTCGTCAGCACTTTTCAACTACAATAATCAAGAGTAATAATAAACAGTGAGCATGTGTTGCTATGGCTGCTTGATAATTTTTTTAGAATTCTTTTTTCACTTTTAATTTTGTTATGCGTGAGTTTATTTTTGAGAAAGGGAACCAAAGAGATCCCATAAACAGTTCTTGAGTTGTGAATAAAAGAGAATTTCATCATTTGAACGATATTTTTGTTTCTAATTAAGAACCAGATATTCTAGCCTATAATTCAAAATGGATCGTTTTCAATTCTTATTCGGGTGAATATCACACCTAAAGATGATCCAAACTGATTGACACGGTCCCAAAAGTTAGAGTTGAAAAATCAATGCCAAGACCTAAACTTACCCAGGCTGAAAAAGTCAAGGAACGTAGGCGGGAATACCTTAATCGCTGCACACAAAGACGAGCAAATGGTGACCCTCCGAACCCCTTTCATGCAAATACGAGAACTGGGTGTTGATCACCAGTTAGGGATGAAAGGATCTATTGTCAACGTACCCAATAACTTGCACAAGACCGCAGACCAGGGGTGGGCAAACTTTTTTGGTCGAGGGCATAAAATCGAGAAGAAAAAAAGCTTGGTGGGCCAAGTAAAATTATCTAAAATGAAAAAAAAACGACTTACAAGTTTTAATTTAAATATTTAGTGAGATGAATGAAATTGCGATTTCATTTTTAAAAGTTCCATATATTGAGGTTTGAAGTGAGATGTACTTATTTTAAGGCTAAATGCTTTTTTGTTAGTCTGCATCTGAAATGATTATTTCTAAATTTCATAGTTGAAGACACTTGTTCACGTATATAAGATGAAGCACTGACTATCTGGGCATGAAATATTAAATTTGGGAAACTAGCTTTTGGTAATGATTTGTAAAACTCAAACTTTGGCATACTTGGAAACAACTGCTTCAAAAGCGCCAATCTACGGCTTCTCTATAAAGAACTTCTGCTTTCAACATTTTACCAATTGAAGCTGTATGAGCTAACATTTGTCTGAGTTGGCATTTACAGGGCAGATTTGTTGGCCTCTCTTTCAGGGGCACCTTTTAGGTGGGCCAACGTTGCTCCCACAGAAGGGAGAAATAGTACAGAGAAGGAAAGAATATCCATGCCTTGCCCGGGATTCGAACCCAGAACCTTTCTGATGCAAAGGCAGTTCCCTAGTTGCTTAGAATTAAAATTATTTTTACTGAACTTTTTGAAAATCTTGATTTTTAAAAACTTCAGTTAAAGTAATTTCAGTTCATTTTCAGAATTATATCTGCCCTTCTTTTTTCTCACAGTTAACAGTTACCATCTTTTTCTGGTTATTTGACTGTTTCGGTTGAATATTGTACTAATCATAAAATAACAATTAACTAAAATGTTATTTAGCCACCTTTTCAAGGAAATTTCCAAAAGTGTGTTAAAATAGATTTCTTTAATTTATAATCATACCAACGACTTCTGACTCTTGAAATAAGTGCTGTATTTATTTATTTTTATGTTTTATTTATTTTTTTAAAGTCCCGCAGTGGACTGATCGTTAAGACACGGTTCCCAGCAGATCACCGAAGTCAAGCATCATTGGCTGCTGTCAGTGTGCGGTTGTATGACCACTTGGATTAGTCTGCGTAGGAACCGTGGGTGCGCGGTATGGGTCCTCGTTAAACTGTTCTACAGTGAAGTTCTCGACTTCACGCGATGGTCGTCGGGCTACCCAAGTGGGGGTGCCATCGCCTCTGCAGAGGATCAAAATTGTGATGGCATGTCTTAGGATCATCTTCAGGGATATTTCCCAGACAGTTGCCAACAGCCCATTGTGCAGCTCTAGTGCGACGTAAATGAACTACAACCATTCATTTTTTAATACAATAATATATTTAATATATTATATTTAATGCATTNAAAGTACGTACTTTTTACTTGTACCGGCGGTACAAGTAACGAAAGTAAAAGTACTGCCATGTATGGTTTTAACTTTTAAATATGGATAAACATCTCAGTTAGTTCATATGGATTTAAATTAATATCGGAATTTTATTTTACTATTAGTTTGTTGTTTGAACCATGTTAAAGAGTCTTCAAGATTTGACATTTCTGCCTGTTCTTGCCCTTTACCTTGCAGGTAAGTCAATTTATTTATCAATAACATACGCATTTATTCCAAATCTACATAATGGTCTTTATTTAAAAAAACATTTGTCAGTCACTGTACACTAACTGGCCATATTATTAGAAACACTATAAGATTCTATGTGAAATCTTAGTTATGAGGTCATACTATACAACTTAGCAACAGCTACATAGCAACAGCTGTACATAGCAACAGCTGTATAGCACTAAGCTGCTGCTTAGTGCTATACAGCTTTATTGTTTTATGTGACTGAAACCGGTTTGCACTTGTTTACGTTAGTGTATCAATGTGCTAAATTATACGATATGTAATATAAATTTGATGATAGGATAAATTAAACGATTTATTATATAAATATAGAATATTTATAATATCAGGCATTATATTAGTATAGTATAATAATTAGATCCAATTATCAGACGCGCTGTAGTGTTTTAATAATGACATGTTTTGCACGAGTTTATAGGCAATACTTTTATACATGTAATGGGGGTTTTATTCAGGAGATTTTTTTTATATACTTCCTATTTGTATTCATGTTTAACGTATTTTATTACAATGTTAACCCATTGATACAGGAGCTTAAGCAAATGCAAACCGGTTTCATCCGAGTAAAAACAATAAAGCTGTATAGAGTATCATCTGATAATTATAATTTTACATAGAATCTTAGAGTGCGTTTAATAATATGTCCAGGGACTGTAAGGTTGCCAGAATGCATCGTCCGGAAAATAAAATGACAAGTGCCACTGAGTGCTTTAATTTTTATTACTTTTTACAAAACGTTTATATTTTGTAGTAAAATTTTTCCAAACTGTAATAAGTATTAAAGATAACTATAGAAATGAAGATAGGCTTTGAAAATATCTCTAAGTACATTGTTTTGAAGATTAAATAAATCCAACAAAAGAGATATCAAATACACATAAGTTAAAAATTCGCCATTAGCAAACTATTTTAAAATTGATAGATCTCAAGTCAGTATTTTATATTCCATTTTAGTTTTACTACCCATAAACATCAATTCTAAAAACAAAAACACTCTGTTGAAATTTCATTGAATTTGTTTGAGATTTATAGAAAATTAACGAACGGTTTTTCTCGGTTAATGAAAACTGCAGGTTCGATAATGGCTTTGGTAATCAAATATTTCACTCGATGTAATCGAATTTACGCTGATTTATTTTACAACTTAAGTCTTGCATCGCATAGCATTTAAAGAATTACAGCTACCACTATTTTTCCTCCTCGTTGTTCGAAGATAAAAGATGTTTGACTAAACTTGTTAACGAAATTGTTTACTTAGGAATGAAATATGGAAGAAGAAATTGTGTTTTTGAAAATTAGTTTTTGAGAGAACATTACTTGTGTGTTTGCTTATGTAATGAATATAAGTATGCAGTTCCTGGCCACCAAGTTATTAGACGCACTTCGAAGTTCTATGTAATGTAATCTTAATTATCAGGTGATACTCTATACAGCTTTAGTGTTTTTACGGGACTGAAACCTGTTTGCACTTGTTTACGTTCGTGTATCATTTGATTAACATTGCAATACTTTAAAAATAAATACAAATGGGAAGTCTATAAAAAATTTACTGAATAAAAACTCAATACATTTATGTTTAAATATGAGAGTATCGCATATAAACAAGTTCAAAACCTGCCATTATTAAAACACTACAGTGCATGTAATAATTTGGTCTAATTATTATAATATACTAGTATAATGCTTGATATAATAAATATTCTATATTTATATTATATATCGTCTAATTTAACCAATGGATACACGAACGTAAACAAGTGCAAACAGTTTCACAAAAACAAGCTGTATAGAGTATCACCTTATAATGACGATTTTACATAAAATTTTAGAGTCAGTATAATATTTAGGTCATTTACTGTATATTTGGTGTATACTAAAATTTATAATTACATAAAGTAATATACACGTAAGAGTAAGTCAAATTTTTACGACACAATATAAAGCTAGAATCATTAATTTAAGATACATGTATACGCTAATACTTAAATTAAAATTAATTTGTTAAAATGTATACAGATAAGACTAGGGCAAGTTAGATTTAAGCCTGACCAGATAGGATTTAAATATTATACAATTATTTAATACAATGGGATGCTTGCAAGTGACGTTGTGCTTATCTCGATCCCGATTGGTTGTTGAAACGTGACATATATTTGCGTTATCAACTGTTCTTTCCATTTTATTTCCAGTAGGCCAAGCCTGTCAAGTATCAATTCGTTTTTACCTGATTTAAAAGTTACACATTGTAAATCTTATTCACGCGTTTTACAAATCGTACATAGTGATTCGTATTCACGTGATTTAAAATTCAAATGTCGCGATCCGTTTTCACGCTAGTTTAAAATCCAATTTTGTTATTCGTATTCAAGAGTTTATAGCATAGATGGCAGTACTTTTACTTTCGTTACTTGTACCGCCGGAACAAGTAAAAAGTACGTACTTTTACTTGTACTTCGTTACTTTTTAAATTTAGTACTTTTACTTGTACTTTCGTTACTTTTTTAGGGAAAAAGTACAAGTATTTGTAACGGAAATATCGAACGAAATCGTTACTTTTTTTCTAAAACTCGNACATAAAAACAATAAAGCTGTATAGAGTATCTTCTGATAATTAAGATTTTACATAAAATTTTAGAGTGAGTATAATATATAGGTCAGGGACTGTATATTTGGTATATACTAAAATTTATAATTACATAAAGTAATATACACGTAAGAGTAAGTCAAATTTTTACGACACAATATAAAGCTAGTATCATTAATTTAGGATACATGTATACACTAATACTTAAATTAAAATTAATTTGTTAAAATGTATACAGATAAGACTAGGGCAAGTTAGATTTAAGCCTGACCAGATAGGATTTAAATATTATACAATTATTTAATACAATGGGATACTTGCAAGTGACGTTGTGTTTATCTCGATCCCGATTGGTTGTTGAAACGTGACATATATTTGCATTATCAACTGTTCTTTCCATTTTATTTCCAGTAGGCCAAGCCTGTCGAGTATCAATTCGTTTTTACCTGATTTAAAAGTTACACATTGTGAATCTTATTCACGCGTTTTACAAATCGTACATAGTGATTCGTATTCACGTGATTTAAAATTCAAATGTCACGATCCGTTTTGACCCGAGTTTAAAATCCAATTTTGTTATTCGTATTCAAGAGTTTATAGTATTCGCAATCGCAACGCTCGAGTACACCCTCTAGCGGCAGCCTGAAAATATCGGGCATTAATTCCATCATAACCATTGGCAATGACGGACGCCATTTTCTTAGCAGCAAATAAGAAGCCAAATTTCGCTTAGAAAAAAGGTAGCAGAACTTGAAAAAGCTAACCAGAACATGCCAAACATTAAAGCAGAACACGCCAAGCATTCGAGGAACAATTTCTCAATAATTTTTACCTTTCTATTACCAACATTAATTCCGATTTCATGATCTTTTGCTGTTTCAGATGTGTGTATTACGGTAAAATAATTTTTTCTGTCTTCAATTCTTTACAAATTAAAGTGAAGTCAATATTGCTTTCGTCATTCCAATGAATTAATGTGAATTCAGAATGTACAGATCTGTAATAATTATATAATATTCTTCTTCTTTATAGAATAGTAAATATTTCTGTATCTATATAATTCGGGAAAAAACAATAAGGAATTCTCTGAATTACTTGAAATTTGTGTTGATTATTAATAAATTTTTATCGCTTTCTTGGTAAGCATTTTTTAGTTTTAAAAGAATAATTTCAACTAGAATTCAGCTATTCTGTCTTCAAGGAATTTGAAATTCATATCGAGATCATACAATTATAAAATTTTGATGTGTGGTATGTTATCTAAAAGTAATGAAGGAATAATCTATGTAGATATTATTTGAAAATAAAATTTTCAAACGAAGAACATTTCATTTGGAATTCTCCGGATTTATAAAGAAGGTGAGTGTTATGATTTTTATAATAAAAAATTTACTTGCAAATAATTGTTTTTCTTATTTGATGATAGTTCTTTACAGAATGGTTTTACGTCTAAATAAGAACTATAAGAATGAAAAAAGGAAACAATATGACAGTTTTTTTTTCAATATGAAGAATTTTTAGAATTGCTTTTTTATCTTAAGAATTCCTTGTTTTACGTTTTTTAGTTAATGATTTTTTGATAAAAATTGTCGTCAAAATACTTTTTTTTGAAAAATTAAATTTTATAACATTATGTATTTATGATACTTCTTGCATATTCTTGGTTTGAAGTAATATGATTCAGAAAAGTATGGAATAAAAATTCGGTACTTATGCATTAACGCCACCGCAGCTACAGATTTGGCAGTTTTTAAGTGCCGCCAATCTACACCTAAATTTTTTGCGACAAATCATAAAATAAAACACTTTATTTAAAATCAAAGTAGTCAATCGGATTTCGATGAGAAATGAGCCTATATAAAGTTCAATATAGATTCAAAACAAACTATATTTTCGTTCACCTGTTGATGTCGTCATATTAACTCTAATAAATAGGATTCCAAATGAGATAACATTTCCAAAACGTACGTTTACCAAGATAAAGTCTTATGTCATGGGAATTGATAAATTTCGTTTTTTTTGGTAAAATATTTCGCTCTTGAAAAAATGAAATTGCATCTTGTTTTGCTTTTGGCAAATCCCAAAGACGAATTTTCGTAGCACTTGAAAAATGACGACAAAAAAGAATTGTTTTTTTTTTTGTTTTGTTTCGTAAGCATTCTTTATTTTACGTTTTTTAGTTTCTAAATAATGATTTTTATTGAAACTTGAAATTTTTTGATAAAAATTGTGGTCAAAAAACTTTTTTTGCAAAATTTTATGAGACTTATGTATTCTTTTTGTTCATTTTAGTTTTTGAAGTATTAAGATTCTTAAAACTATGGAATGTAAAGTTTAAATAGGCTTTTTATGTTATATCATTAAATTTAGTAAAACAATTTCTCGGGCATTAGGTTTTAACTCTTATAAGAATATACATATTTTTTTCTGTTTATTTACAAATATTTTTCCAATGTGTTTTGGATGTTCCATCTCTAACTAAAAAGTGATACCATTTTGTTTTCGTTTTGCATAAGAAAGAATATCAAACATTTTTTCTTTTTTAAATTGAATAAGCCACAATAAAGAAGGAACGTTACAATGCTACACGCTACATTAAAGACGTCTCCAGAGTAACTGAGTGACTGTACATATAGAAATCGCAGGTATTCGTCTCATACAATAACGCTCCCTATAGTTCGTTGCGATCGCGAATCAAACATCGATTATCGCATTTATACGAGATTTAAAAAGTCGCACAAACTGATTCGTACCTTTACGTTCTTAAAATCCAATATTGCTATTCACATTCACACGATTTTACTTTCTTCTTAAATTAGTTACTAAAAAGGTGTCTACTAAAAAGTGTCTAACAAAAAAGGTCTGATATTCTTCATTGGTAGGTAATTTAAATATAAATCTTATTTCAAAAAATATATATTATACATGTAAAATTTATAAATTGATATCGAGTGTTTGCAACAAAAATTTTCGTGGTTTTTCACTATGGGTCACAGTCACCCTTGCATAATTACCTTCGTATATAAGTTTAAACAATGAGGTAAAAGGAGACTTTTATGAATATCTTCTTTTTTTATATGTTTTTCCACATCTTGTTACATGCCATTTTCACCATCAGCGTAGAGAGAGCTAGGTAGAGATTGACAATAACTAAATAATAAATAACTAAAACCTCGCAACAGCTAAAAAAAAAGAAGAAAAAAATAGCGTATTGTTCATGTCCTATCAATTATCTCATCACCAGACAAAAAATTTAAAAAAAGGAAAAAACTAACTTTGATATTGCATTTATTAATGCCAGACAAATTATTACTTTTCATCAATGTCGCACTAAATACTTGGTTTTAAGTAACGAATGTTAATTTAATTAGCAACGACACTTTTCTCGTTTCTTGAAAGAACTCTGAAGCAAAGTAATCAGCCTCGTTCGGGAAGGTAGAATGAGCTAATTTCTTTCTGTGAATGTTCCATCGTGATAATGACGACTTCGAAAGGAAGTTTTCCGCAAAGATTTCATATTGATTTTTGTTTTGAGATTGTAATCTGGAATGGTTATTTGGAAAAGAGGCTTACTATCAAAAAAGAACTTCCTCATTAGAAGGATTGGGGCATTTTTGTTTATTGCGTTATGAGGTATTTAGTATATTTCTGGTAGTAAACTCTGTAGTTTTATCATTTTGAAAGTTAAGTTTATTCATTATTTCTTAGTCACCTTAAAACTAATAAGCGAACGGAGTTCATATCAGTCTCTTCAATGTCTCTTCGTTTTCTTAAATTTACATAAATTTCTGAACACAATCATTGCTTATGAGGTCATCATTAAATAGAGTAAACAAAACAAAGGTAAATAAAATATTAGCTGTAGAACTTTTTAAACTTACAAAAACCCCACATAATTTAAAGCAACGCAATATTATTGTAGAAAACTATTTTATAGAGTTGGTCTAAAATAATAAATTTTGTATACTTACTTTCATACGTATACTCTGAGGGGTATCCATCTTAGAAAATACAATAATGAAAAAAAAATGCTTTCATAATTAAGTATGGAAGTAAATGAGTTTTATAAAAGTTTAATGCTTAATATGTAAAATATAGATAAGACAAGCTCTGAGGTATGTTGAGCAACTCTGAGCTTCACTTGTTAAATAGTTTTCCGTCATCTTTTCATAAACAATTTTGTTTTGTTGTTCAAATGTGGTGCGTATGAGACACATTTTGTTTTTGTTGTTGTTGTTACTAATGCTACTTGCCAACACCACCAATGGGAATCCAAGAGAATTCTTAAGGCATTGGGTGCGTTTCTTGTTTCTCCGTGGCTCCATCTATATTCGAGAATACGACTTCAGGCACCTACACTTTACAGCCCGTTTTACAAGGATAACCTATTCATACTCCATTCATTTATCCGCTGATTATAATTATGATATGAACCACAGAAATCTCCAATACAGTACCCCCAGAGATATTGATTTGTTAAGGGAACTTTGAGGACTTTCTGACGCTGAATTCACTAGGGTAGGTGTCTGTGTATCAGAGTTCTTCTTCTTCTTGTGTTATTCAATTAAAGATGAATTAAGCTAAAAGGAAGTATGCGATGAGTGTGTTTAAGCATGACAAATCAAACTATAGAATGTAAAGTACTCCCTTTGGATATTGATCAGAGTTATCAAACAGTACTCTAGGTGAGAGAGATTGTGATTGAAATTTACAATTAACTGTGTCAATAGTCTCATGTAAAGTATTTATACGTTAACTCATACGTTTTGTTAAAATTAATAGATAATTAATGTGCATTCATATTTTGTAACGTTATTTCTGAATATTTAACCTTATTTTCTCATTTATTTATCATGAATCTCTTCTAGGTCTACTTCTTTTGATGTGATGATCTCAACGGCCAAATGGCCAGCTGAAAACTATAAGAACGAGGTAAAACCGAATTACGACTGTGATATGTTAAATATTGAATAGTTTATCATTGGCATGATAAACTAATCATTCTTACTATTCGTGGAATCAAAAACCAATCATTCTTATTATTAGTTTATCATTCCACAAAAAAGGGAAGATTCTATGTAAATTTATCTCTAGTAAAAACGTTTTTGTATCTTATTTCGTAACTTAGAATATGACATAGAAAATTAAATAATATATTTAAATTCGTATCATTAAAATGGAACAGAGAAACTTATGTATCACAACCTACAGTCCCTGGTCAAATTATTAGACGCACTAAACATTTCTATGTGAAATCGTAATTATCAGGTGATACACTATACAGCTTTATTGTTTTTATGTGACTGTTTGCACTTGTTTACGTTAGTCTATCAATTGGTTAAATGAGACGATATACAATATAAATTCGACGATTGAATAACTTAGACGATATATTAGATAAATATGGAATATTTATTATATCAGGTATTATATTAGTATATTATAATAAGGAGATTAAATTATCGTGTTTTAAATAATGATTTGCTTTGCACGAGTTTATAGGCAATACTTTTATATTCAAGCAAACATGTAATGGATTTTTATTCAAGAGATTTCTCATATACTTCCTATTTGTATTTATTTTCAAAGTATTGCATGACAGTGTTAACCCATTGATACACGAACATAAGCAAGTGTAAACCGGTTTCATTCAATAAAAAACAACAAAGCTGTGTAGTATCACCTGATAATTATACTGCGTCTTACAATAAGGCCACCTGATAATTATACTTATACTGCGTCTAATAATAGAGCCAGGGACTGTACTTAATGTACACGGTAGTGGCCAACTTAACAGATTTCACCATCTTTTATTGTGAAAAACAGATCCTTGAATTAAGAGTTATTTAAAGTAATAATTTATTTTTCTTCTTTTTGCACTGAGTATACAATATTTTTCTTCTATATTTTATTACTTTTCAATGCATTGAATAGATATGCTCATAATATATTTCTCCATCATTTAAAACCAAATTCTAATTTCTTCTCAAACCCTTCCATTTCATTTTACCCTGTATATGAAATATGTTTATACAATTAAGAATAATTTCTTTAAGCAGCTTTCGGTTTATCTAAAAGTAACGAAATCTTTAACAGCCTTATAAAACTGAATATTTTTACAATGTAATTAATAATAAATCAGTTATTCTTTACTACTACTTTCCCCTTTATTTCGTCTCTCGCTAGAGTTAAATATCCATACTAGTTTTACGCCCATTTTTACCCATGAGATAATAATAGTCCAATTATATAGTACATTTAATTTTGTCCCCAACTGAAGTCTCAATTGAAGTGAGAAAATTACACGAGCTGTTCACCCAGTGATTAGGCTTAATTTGAAATAGGAAATCGTTCCAGAAGAGAAATAAGTAGACTATTTCTTTCCTTTGTTCTACATCCAGTAAATGGAGTTCGAATTTAAATCAGGGAGAATTTTAAGAATTTACTTAGTATGTAGTTTTGAATAATTGATTTGTTTTAAATGAAGGAATAAGGGCTTATATGTGTTAGGAGTTTCTGTATTAACTTTGTCTGTATTCAGTAGAGTCTCTGGCCAAATTACTAGACGCACTCTAAGATTTTATGTAAAATCTTAATTATCAGGTGATACTCTATACAGCTTTATTGTTTTTATGTGACTGTTTGCACTTGTTTACGTTCGTGTATCAATGGGTTAAATGAGACGATATATAATATAAATTCGGCGATTGGATAAATTAGACGATATATTATATAAATATAGACTATTTATTATATCAATCATTATTTTGGTATATTATAGTAATTAGACCCAATTATTAGACACACTGTAGTGTTTTAATAATTATTGGTTTTGCACGTGTTTATATAGAAGGCTTTTATGTTTAAACATACATGTAATGAGTTTTTATTCAGGAGATTTTTCATATACCTTCTTTTTTTAATTTATTTTTAACGTATTGCATTACAATGTTAACCAATCGATACACAAGCATGAAACAAGTGTGAACTGCTTTCAGTCACGTAAAAACAATAAAGCTGTATAGAGTATCACCTGATAATTGTAATTTTACATAGAATCTGAGAGTTCGTCGAATAATTTAACCAGGGACTGTATTTCTTTATAGAATAAATGAATAGACTGTATTCGAGTAGGTACTGTTTCTGTGTAGAATAATTTCCATAATCTTTTTTTTTTAATTAAAGCAATGGAATATAATTTATGAATGACTAAGATCACGTCCTTGGAAAGTTTTATCTAATGAAAAAAAATTCATATGCAACGGCGTCTATAAAAATATTAAAATTTAGTGAAATATTTGGAATTAAAATACATGTCGGTCAGACTGAATTTTATTCTGAATTTGTTCTGGATTTAGCATAAAATTCGTATTAACGGCTTCCTTGATTATCCCGAGATTACTCGGGTATGTGTATATAGCAAATATTTATTATCCCGAGTAAACTCGTGCATAGCAGAATTCGTCAGTACATTTTGTTTCATCACGTTTTTATACGGTCGGAAACAAAACAAAAGGAAAAAAATAATCTGCTGTGATTGGACGTTAGCCAATATTTGTTTGGGACGACTTGCTATTTGTGGGACTGCAAACGTGTTTTGTATAATTGTATATACAATGAATTTACATAGAAAAGAAAGAGTTAAAAAAAAATGGAGCTCGCCAGCGAAAGTGAAAGTAATGCAGATGAAATTTCAGATTAAGAAAATGTGAACCTATACAAAGACTCATATTTAACTTTTTTCATTTGACCGAGATCATTTTGGGATAGTAAACTGGTGGTCAATTAAATATTTTTTACGCATAAACAAAATAGAATGTCAACTTAGAGCGTGTGTTTTGTTTTTGTTCCTTGTATTTATTAATGAAATTAAAAAAAATAGGTTGATTTTTTGCATTTCAAAATAATTGGTTAGGGAAGCCGTTAATAGAATGGACGTAGCAAAAAAAAATGTACTCTTTCAATGTTTAATCCAAGTTTAACAACAAAAAGAATAAATTGGTACTTACTTTCTTTTTATAACTAATATATCAAGATTAATCCTTAAAGGTCCTGGTCGGTTTGCCTGGTTTTGGCTGGGATTACCAATGTAACTTTTTAGGCATTTCTTCATATTCAGCACGCTAAATGGTTAAGTGGTTTTAAAAAAAAAATCTAAATTCACATGACGTCAAATTAATACCACTGTTGCGTGTCTACCACTACAAAAATACAGTTCCAATTCAGTAATATAAGACATGTTAACTCGATTTTATGTCGAGGTACCTTTTCATAGATGAAGGTTTATATAGTCAATAACAACTATCACCCATTGGTGACCCGGACGTGATGTAAACATGCCTACCTTATCAGAAACTACCACTTCGATGTGAACACGCCTATCTTGGCAGGAACGCCCACTACGGTTTGTGCACGCCTACTTCGATAAATGTTCCATATTAAACAATTGACATGCAACTGTGACATTAACCACCTCCTCAGGCTGTTGCTACTCAGTCTCAATCACACTCAACGTCGGTCTGCATACACTCGACTGCTAATGGCAACACAGGAGCGCCCATGACCATGAACTTGATACAACTCTCACGACCAGCAGAAGTACCGTGATCTTAATACAGCTCTCCCGGCTTCTCATGAAGCAGCAATGAATCAACTAGTGGTATCCGTTCATCGAATTCTATCTGGAGAGGAAGTACTGTACAAAAATATAATTCCAAGTCACTAGTATGTCAAAACTCGATTCTATGTTAGGGTATCTTAAGAAGGTTGACCCCATGGATGAAAGCGAGACCGAAAAGCGAGGGACATTTCAGTTTCAGCTTGTTTTCAGGAGGGGTCAACAATATCTACTCTTTCCCAGGAGAGAAGCAGTTTTGTATGCATGCTATAATTGTAAAAAAAAAAATTCTCGGTAGTTACAGAAATGTTTCTCGAAAAAAAAATGCTAGAATGAAATGCCTTTCGTACCGTATATGCAGGCCCTTCCCCTATCAGCCATAATGTTTAGTAAACCAGTCCAAAAAAGATCATTTTTCATTATTATTTGTGATAGTTTTTATTGAATTTTACTTTAGATTTTGTTCCATTTAATTTTAACAGTTTTACGAGTAAGCAAATCTTTCTATAATGGAAAATAATGTCATTTTTGTAAAATAATTGGAATTCCTTTTTTTTCCATTTAAGTTCATGAAAGCCCAAGTTAAACCAACAAAGCCTTTCTGCCTGAATTACTTCAAGAACGATACAGAATATCAGAGACAGGATCATCAAAGTCTCAGCTCGTAATTTATTCTTTTTTATTACATTACTTACTTGATTTAGGTAGGCTGAACTCATTTAAAAGGTTAATTATTAGTGTTTATAATTGCGTTATCTTGGAAGCATTTCACTCTTTTTGCTGGCACCATTCTGTTAAAATTTAGATCGGAGTATTTTCTAGCAATAACGCTCAGGATTTTTCAAAAGAATTTCTGCAATTTTTTTATGCATTTTGTATCATTTTAAAATAGTAATTTAAAAAAAAATGCCTTTATATGAATCAACAACCGATCTTTTGTAACAATCAACTTTTTGAAAACACACTATTAAAACAAGCTAAAAATAAAATTCCACATTTCATTAAATTTCATATTTTTCCAAACAAAATATGAAACCTAAATCTTCCTTAGCTCAAATTACATTATTTAACACTCATACAAATACATCACTGAAGATTGCTTAAAAATTCATTACTGTTTATATTTATTACTGTTAGCAAGACGTTTACAGTTATGAAATTTCGTTAGAAATAAATATTGATTAGTTAAATATTTTGTTTTCTTCTTTTCAATAGTTAATATCTCTTGTTTCTTTTCTCACAAATTTCAATAGACTTTATCCAATAACTAACAAACATCTAAATCAGTAAAAGTAATTTAACTAATCAGTCATCTAAATCAGTAATTTAAACTTAAATCAAGGGATAGATGTTCTTTCTGTTGTAGTAAACCCACAGTCCCTGATAAAATTTTTCGACGCATTAAAAGATTTTATGTAAATTCTTAATTATAAGGTAATACTCTATACAGCTTTATTGTTTTTACACCGACTGTTTGCACTTGTTTACGTTAGTGTATCGATGGGTTAAATTTGACGATATATAACAGGGGTTTCCATCTTGCATGAGGCCGGGGGCCGCAACTTTTTCAAAATTTTATATAGGACTCTTTTATGTTTGAAGGAACATTAAATACTACTGTCAGATGCGCACGTGCTAAATAGTATTCACAAAATACAAAAAAAGCGGAATAAAAAAAGCAACATTATTTTTGTATCGGATTAAATATTTTCTTGGATACAAAACCTGCGAAATAATTAATTTTGCACCGTCGGTATGTTAAATTTCACAGAAACGAAGAAATTAGGTTCTTTCTTAACGAAAGAAAAGTATTTTAAATCCATATAGATTTGTATATAGATAATTGTCCGCAAAATGACAACTAATATATTTTAGTTCGCGAGCCACAAATAAAGGTTTCGCGTGGAGCAGTATGCGGCCCGTGGGCCGCCAGTTGGTAACCACTGATATATAATAAAAATTCGACGATGGGATAAATTGGACGATATATTTTATAAATATAGAATATTTATTACATCAAGCATTATATTAGTATGTTATAATAATTAGATAAAAATTATTAGACGCACTGTAGTTTTTTTTTTTTTNTGATACGATATATAACAGGGGTTTCAACTTTTTCAAAATTTTATATAGGACTCTTTTATGTTTGAAGGAACATTAAATATTACTGTCAGATGCGCACGTGCTAAATAGTATTCACAAAATACAAAAAAAGCGGAATAAAAAAAGCAACATTATTTTTGTATTGGATTAAATATTTTCTTGAATACAAAACCTGAGAAATAATTATTTTTGCACCGTTGGTATGTTAAATTTCACAGAAACGAAGAAATTAGGTTTTTTCTTAACGAAAGAAAAGTATTTTAAATCCATATAGATTTCATACGAAAATTGTCCGCAAAATGACAACTAATATATTTTAGTTCGCGAGCCACAGAAAAAGGTTTCGCGTGGAGCCGGATGCGGCCCGTGAGCCGCCAGTTGGTAACCACTGATATATATTAAAAATTCGACGATGGGATAAATAGGACGATATATTTTATAAATATAGAATATTTATTATATTATAACGTAAACAAGTTCAAACCGGTTTCAATCACGTAAAAACAATAATGCTGTGTATAGAGTATCACCTGATAATTAATATTTTACATAGAATCTGATAGGGCGTCTAATAAAATGCCCAGGGTCTGCCTTCTGTTTTTCATTAAATATTTGTTTGTAATTTTATTTTTCCTTCTAGTCTTAGCACAGCTAAGCTCAAAGTCTTCTACAGAAATCTTCAAAAAACAACTTACAAACAGGAGCCAATGTTTCAAGTAATTCATTACGTCGTTCATTTTTTAAATGTTAATTATTTGTTCAATTATACTATTAGCTATGAAATGCTATGAGACTCAATGGCTTTCAACATTTTATTCCATTTTTTTTCCTTAGAAAATTAGTTATTTTTGTAATTCACTGAAACTTATATGACGGAATTAAACAATAAGCATGCGCTTCAAAAATTTGTAATAATTTATTCACCATAAAGTTGAGTATAATAATTACATATAGCATTCTATTCTTTACTCAATATCTTGAAAGCTACAATTGATGTTTTTAAATTTAAGAACAAAGCGGAGAAAAAAAATCAGCTAACAATTAATTAGGGTTCAAATGTAAGGAAGTGCAAAAGAAAAATACTAAAATAAGCCATGTATTACTTTTATTTATACATTGTGGTTTTTTAAAATAGTATTGAATTAATTTAACTAAGCTGAGAATCACATTTAAAACCATAAACATCTTTATCACTCGAAAAACTTTGCCAGAGACCTTTGAATTATGGTTTTATATTTAGTTCTAGTCACTTAGAAAGTGAAAAAGGAAAAAAACACACAGTTTTACGCAACCAAGTGACTTCTAGCTATGAGTAAAGATATCAAAACGTAAAGAATAAGAAATACGATTCACTACAAAATGAAGAAATCGTAAAATAATCACGACAAATGACGCAATTTCTCAGACATATTTAATTGCAGCTCAGACACATTCTGTGCTAATTTTTTTGATGACTGAATAGACATTGAACAGCCAATAGAGATCAATATTAACATTTCCGGTTTGATACAATGGTGTTTGAGGGAGATTGTCAGCTGCATCGATCATACACTCGTTTCGGATTCACAATTTCATACATGAAATGTGATTTGAAAGCTAGGCTTTTTTTCTTAATTTTACATGAATAGTGACTGAATCATTTATATTGCGTGGAAAAGAGTCTACGGTCTTGTGCAAGTTATTGGGTACATTAAAAATGGATCCTTTTATCCCTAACTGGTGATCAACACACAGTTCTCGTATTTGCATGAAAGGGGTTCGGAGAGACACCATTCGCTCTTCGGTAGGGTTTACAATTTCTGGCAAGTGACAACTCCTCAACCCGTAAGTCAACATCGTAATACTAAAACTGATTACTCTAGTTATCTATGACTTGTAGCGTCATCTGTTTATATATTTTGCAATTAAATTCCAAAATTTCTGCATAGATATTTACAGCTTTCACAATTAACACAACAGTTTATCACCTTTTATTTCGGAGATTTTGAAATCTGTTGGTCCTCTGAAGTGTATGTGACATTTTGTGTGGTAATATGTAATAATTTATATTCCTTTTCAGGACTCGGAACTTTTTAGCCAACTTGGCGGTCAAATGGGGCTGTGGTTGGGAATTTCTATTGTCGCTCTATTTGAGTGCATAGAAAATGTTTCTCACCTATTACACTATTGCATCAAGAAGACAGTCAAGAAGAGTTCTGAAATGAAAAGCACGAAAAAATATGACTTACCTAACACCTCTTATCTATAAAAGCCATATATCTCTTAACTATTAAAATGCTGTTAAAAAAATATTTGATCCTATTTACGTCAAAATATTCTGTAAAAAGGTCAGCTTTTTGTTATATTTATTACTTTAAATCATAAAAATTTTACATTTAAGTAATACAATTGAAATTGAATTTAAAAAAACATTTGAAACTTTTTAGAATCTCTTAATTTTGTCTGAATAATGTGCATAAATAAATAAAACTCTTTGCAAATTTTTTGATTCATTCTTAGTTTATTGTAATATGAAGAAAAAATCATTATTTTAATCAATTAAGGAAGACTGTTTGGTAAGTTGGTTGGTAACATGCTCTTTATATATAATTGCAATTTAAACCAGTTTATGCAGCTCACAAGTATGGTGCACAATGCAGAAAAATCACATTTCGAGGAAAAAATTAAAATTCATTTTTAATGATATTTGCGCAGAAAGCTATCGAAGCAGGATATTTAATATATATATGGGTCATTCTCACGAAAACTGTCATTTTTCAGTTCATAAAATCCCNTTATTATTATTATTATTATTATGAAATATTCTTCGATAGCTTAGCTGTTATAACCTGATTAAAAAACTTCAAAAAGATATATGCAACATGTTTTAAGGGCTTCAAAAATAAGCACCCAT
This sequence comes from Parasteatoda tepidariorum, assembly GCF_043381705.1. Classification (NCBI taxonomy): domain Eukaryota; kingdom Metazoa; phylum Arthropoda; class Arachnida; order Araneae; family Theridiidae; genus Parasteatoda; species Parasteatoda tepidariorum. The sequence goes on from NC_092211.1 coordinate 6,197,464, forward strand.
TTCCAAGACTGCCCGACGTGAGTGTGAAGATTTGAAATAGAAAATAAAACGTTGCCAACAGAGAAAGGTAAAAATAACGGTAAGAATCAAGACAAATTTTGTTTCTCACCGTTATTTTTCTAATTTTTGTTGGCAACTTTACTCTTTCTATTTCAAACCACTTTTGTTTCTTCACACTTACGTCTGGGAAGTCTTAAAAATGGTTACCTATTTTTGAAGCCCTTAAAACATGTCGACTGTAAATTTTGAAGCGAATAAAGATTTTAATCAAGTGTTCAAAGATTTTTATCAAAATGTTATATCAAGCATGGGAGATGAATCTTTAATAAAAATAGGTAGGTCTTTATTTACGTCCCACTAGAGCTGTGCCATTGTCGATTGTCTGGGAAGCATGGCTCTGAAGATGATCCGAAAACATACCATCGCAATTTTTACCCTCTGCAGAGGGGATGCTTTGGTACTCCGACTACCTGCGCGCAAAATTGAGCACTTTAAGCTAGAACAGTTTAACGAGGGTGGATACCGCCCACCCTCGGACACTACACAGACTGATCAAAGTGGTCACTAACCTACTGACAGCAGCCAGTGATGTTTGACTTCGGTATTCTACTGGGAACCATGTCCTTACGATCTGTCCACTGCGGGACTAATAAAAATAGATCTTATTATTTTTAGATATAATTTTCTTTAGGAAGTGATTATTTTTCTGAAGAGAGAATAATATTTGCATACAGTCCCTGGCCAAATTATTAGACGTACTGTATCTTGCATCCATTAGTTAACACTGTTATGCCATACGTTAAAAAAATAATCTCATAATTTGATCTAATTATTATAATATAATACGTGATATACTAAATATTCCATATCTATATAATAATATCGACTAATTTATCCAGTCGTCGAATTTATATTATATATCGTCGAATATATCAATCGTCGAATTTATATAATAATATCGTCTAATTTATCCAATCGTCGAATTTATATTATATATCGTGTCTAATTTATCCAATTCTCGAATTTATATAATATATCGTGTCTAATTTATCCAGTCGTCAAATTTATATTATATATCGTCGAATATATCAATCGTCGAATTTATATAATATATCGTGTCTAATTTATCCAGTCGTCGAATTTATATTATATATCGTCTAATATATCAATCGTCGAATTTATATAATATATCGTGTCTAATTTATCCAATTCTTGAATTTATATTATATATCGTGTCTAATTTCAGCAATTGATACACGAAGATTAACAAGTGCAAACTGTCTCGTCAAAACAATACAGTTGTATAGAGTATGACCTGATAATTAAGATTTCACATAGAATCTTTAGAGTGGGTCTCATAAGGGAGTGTAGTAGTGATCAATATAGACTATCCAAATTAAAAATCACTATAGTTGGTGAGAGTAACAACAGTCTCCCAAAGTGAGTTTGTGCTCATTTTAAATAACCCGTTTAGTCTCACTTTAAAATACATGAATAAACAATCTCCCTCGAGAATTCTGTAGTATTTAAAGCCGGAGAGTTAAGGGAGGATGAATAATGGAGGTCGAGTCATCGGGAAGAATTCCTGGAGTCTAAATTAAAACTCTTTCGGGTAGTTAGTTTTCGTTAAACACTGCACACTTTTATCAGAGATCAATATTCGTATCTTCGCTTTAATGGAGATGACAGTGAAGATGATATCGTATCTATCGATTTAATGAATGGAATTTTTGCACTTTTCTTAACTCTGGATTCTCTCTTAAACATTGTTTTTCGTTTTATCGCTTCATTTTNTTTACACCACATGGCTTTAGCCCTCTGGTGGGAAAGACTTTAAAACAAAACTTACAACAGTTACTTTTCTCTACTACTGAAATTTAGAATAGTGTGATTAATAAAAATATGTGAACTTTTTGCAATTTCAAATTAATATTGAAATGCATAGGTTTAGAATTTCCTACAGTTAAAGTTTTCGGAGCTTCAGTGTTCAAAAATGTATACAAAAGCTAGACGTTAAGAACGTATCCAATGCGCGAGCAAAGCGCCGAAATGAACTGCGAAGGCAGTTCCGGGGGTTGGCAAGCGCCAGCGAGCATGGGGCGAAGCCTCCTAGTAATAAATATTCTGTATTTATATAACATATCGTCTCATTTAACCCATTGATAGACTAACGTGCAAACAGTCGCATAAAAACAATGTTTTGTTTCGGAATGGACAGCCGAAACCAATCACACTGATTTTGCCTATTCATTGTTATTCATTTATTCTCTTTGTAAATAGAATATAACTTGTCTAAAGTAAGAACTCCCCCAACCATTCATCTGGACTGGTGGCGGTGACTGTGGTGACGAGATATAACTATCTCAAATTAGGGGTGTGGGGTCTGCGAAAAAAAGGGAATCTTTTTCTTGGGTCTGTTGTGTTAGCTCTAGAGTGAAGAGAAGCTACCCTCTCTTAAATGTGATATTCTTGTTTCCATAACAGAAGTCGGCCTCAGGCTTTACGCCGGGGTGAGTTCCTACAGTATGTGTGTCTCAAGGTTTCGCTCTCTTCACCTTTCAGATACCACGGAGAAAGAGTTTCTCTATAAAGAACGAATAGGGAATATAGTAATATTTAGGAAAATCATGCTAATTAGGAAAAGCTTGAAGAGTGGGGAAATCACGTAACATTGAGGCGCCTATTCTATTTACAAGGAGTATAGTTAAGGGAAATAGATAATATAAATTTGGTTAAAACTCAGTAAATTTTTCTTTATCAATGAAAAATTTATAGTTTTGATGACCTATCACAGGAATATACAGCCCCTTGACCAGATTATTAAACTCACTATAAGATTCTAATAAAAATCTTAATTTTCAGATGATACTCTATACAGCTGCATTGTTTTTATGTGACTGTTTGCACTTGTTTACGTGAGTGTATCAATGGGTTAACATTGTATTAAAACTCGTTAAAAATAAATGCAAATAAGAAGTCTATGGAAAATCTCCTAAATAAATACCCATTACATGTATCTTTAAATATAAAAGTATTGCTTATAAACTCGTGCAAAAGATGCCATTAATTAAAAACTGCAGTGCGTCTAATAATTAAGTCAAATTATTGTAATATACCAGTATAATACCTGATATAATAATTATTCTACATCATCTAATGTATCTAACTGTTGAATTTATATTATATAAGGTCTCATTTAACCCATTGATACACTAACGTAAACAAGTGCAAACAGTCGGGTAAAAACAATACAGATGTATAGACTATCACTTGATAATTAAGATATAACATAGAATCTTAGAGTGCGTCTAATAATTTGGCCACGGACTGTATAGCGGAATGTGTGCGTAAGAGCGGCAGCAGAGTGTTGAAATTCAGTAATTTATTTATCATGAGTTAAACATTTATTACAAAAGACGATATTTGATGCATTTATTTTTAAAATGGTTAAAAAAAATCGGATTTCCTCCCTTGCGCAACATAAGTAGGAAAAAGTAAACTCCAAGGGGAAAAACGAGAGAATACCATTCGGCAAGCTGGTCAAAAGTTAGATCTGCTGTGTGCTGACCAATACGTCCTAGAAAACAGAAGGCCTCGGCACGGGTTACAGTAAACAGAAATTGGGTCCTTCAGTAATCCAAACATCATTCGTATTTACCACCACTGCGTTGCTTAGTAGCCCGTAGGTAGTGACATCTTTCTCATTTTGCATCCACTGCGCAGTTTATGTTCGTTACATCGGACTACTAAATAGGCTGAGGCCGTCTTTATTCTAGGAGGTGTTGTTCTGACCCGCTGAGATAGCAGTCTAAGCTGAGGACATTATGTACAACTAGGCACTAAGGAGATTCTCAACATTTAGGGAGATTAACATTTTTCTCAACATGTGTTCGTCTCATTTTTTTACGATAACTGGAATTTAATTGTATGTCATCTAGTCTCTTAAACAGTAAGTATTTGGATTTTGGCACATTCATTTTCCTCTCGTGCGTATGCAATCATTTTTGCCGAAAGAGTGATTTCAGTTTAACTGATGACAATTAACTGCTATATCGTTTACCTATCAGAGTGTGACGAGCACGTTGGAACTTTTCCGTGAATCAACGAACGGACATGGTATATGGACGGTTGTTGTTGCATGGCAGGAGATCGTAATCATTGCTGCATCGAAGCATTGCTGCATCGTAAGCAATTCTGATACACATAGGCACTGAAATGGCCATCTTATTAGACGCAGTCAATGGGTTAACTTTGTAATGCAATACATTGAAAATACATACACATAGGAAGTATATAAAAAAGCTTCTGAATAAAAACCCATTACATGCATGTTTAACTATAAAAGTATTGCCTATAGACTCGTGCAAAACACGCCATTATTAAAACACTACAATACGCCTTATAATTTGATCTAATCATTATCTTATAATACCTGATATAATAAATATTCTACATTTATGTAATATATCGTCTAATTTATATTATATAGTCTCATTTAACCAATGGATACACGAATGTAAACTAGTATAAACCGGTTTCAGTTACATAAAAACAATAATACTGTATAGTGTATCACCTGATAATTAAGATTTCACATAGAATCTTACAGTGGGTGTCAACAANCTGGTTTAATAAATGTTCGATATTTATCTAATATATCGTCCAATTTATATTATATCGTCTCATTTAACCAATGGATACACGAATGTAAACTAGTATAAACCGGTTTCAGTTACATAAAAACAATAAAGCTGTATAGAGTATCACCTGATAATTAAGATTTCACATAGAATCTTTAGAGTGGGTGTAAACAACACTATTTTGATGAGTATCATATTTTATTTTGATGTGTATCATATGTGTATCATATTTTAATACTGCGTATTATAATATGATACACAGTATTAAAATATGATACACACATGCACGCCGCACTCAAAAAAATTATAGAGCCACGTAAATTAGTTATTATTGTGGGGATGCTAGGATTTTGTAAGAACTTTTAATGTCAGGAATTCTTCTTCTTCTGTGTCTTCAATTTGTGTTAATTATGATTATCGACCGTGTTAATTGGGAAACAATTTTAGTGTTAATAATGAATTTCACTTCGGTTTGAATTACGCTCCTTAAAAAACTGTTTAGTTACGTTGATTAGTTATTGCTTTTTGGATAGTTGAGCTGGTGCGAGACCAGTGATGCCCTTCTTGAATAGACATTTCTCAGTTTAGGACTTTTCTGAATTTCTATTTATGGGATCGATTCATTCTTCTTCTGAAAACATAGAATTCATTTGGTTGTCCTCTTCTTAAGAAATGGAAGAGATCTTCCATCATATTAATGAATGAAGGATCAACGTTGATAGATCAGATTCTGAATTGCGAAATGGAAGGAAAAAAATCAATGTCGTTAATATATCGTTAGTGAAACAATTTCTTAACTATTTTTTTCTTCTAAGGTTAATGATTAAAATAGTGCACTATGTTTACATCTAAGGTAAATGTACAGTGCGTAAGGGAAGAAACATTCTGAATATCTTTTCTTCTTATGATCGGATCTTCACGCACTGGGGCTCAATTTTAGTGGCTTAAAGGGATGACCTCAATTATGTCGATTAGTTAGTTCAGACAATAACTTAAGTTACGAAATCAGACACACAAAAAAGTACTTTCTTCGAATAAACAATTTTCCCACAAATTCTGCCCCTCAAAATATGGAGCGTATCCTAACAGCCGCTGTGGATCCTAACAGTTTGGTCCGGAGAACAGTCGGATATTCCTTAGTGTTATTATAACTTTTAACGTATTTCACCTTATCTCGGAAAGTTTTTAAACAAGTAGAAAAGTTTTTGCACATAGTTATAAAATTCGTTTATCCAACGATAATTCCGTGCAAAAAAATAATTTTCAATATTTATTTTTCATTATTTTTTATTATTTTATTCAATAATAGCCAAAAATTTATTAACTGTAAGGTATGTTTACATCGTTTTAATTACATCGTTTTAAATAAGATAATTTTGTATGGCAGTGTACGAAACTTGAACAAATATTTTCTGAGTTATCAATTTATTTTTTTAAAAAATCATTAAAATTTTTAAAAAAAATAGATTTGTCAGAAACTATTGCATCGATTTCGTTCAAATTTTGTCTTAGAAAACTATTTATTTTTTTTTACTTTATCGCATCGTAACTTTAGTTCACAAAACTGAACTTATGGTAGTTCATATGCTTGAAATCAAAATCTCTTAACGTCGTAGGTAAAGAAAACATTTAATAAATAAATCATGTTTTTTATTCTATGACAGTAAATAAAAAAAATTTAAACCAATTTTGTATTTTGTTTAAGTAAACGGGGATCGGATTTGTTTTATCGCCATTACGGGGAACAGAAGAGGGAATAAATCTCAGCCCATTTAAAGGAATGTATCAGAGCAAAAAAGCAAGAAAAAAGAAATCAACAAAAAAGTTGCGATCACTGGTTACCCATGGATCAAATGCTTTTTTCTGTCTGGATTGACTCCGTTAAACATTTCAAATCATGGGTTGCAAATCACTGTCTCTCATTGATGTTTGACCTCTTTCATATCCTTGCCTATGTACGTGTTTCAAGACTTTCATATTTATATTGAAATCATCCTCAAGACAGTCGTTTTACGTTAATAATAAAAAAGAATACAAAAATACTTTAAATAATTATGTAAATACATTAAGAGTGCCTGCTAGTGAACAATAAAAAGAGCAGTGGTCGTTATAGCAACGCATGCGCACTGTTTATACTCTTGAACATAGTTGCAAAGTGTGTGGACGCCATCAAACCAAGACTCATTTTGCCATTGAGTAATAAGAGAAATAAAATTATTCCACAAATATAAACATACTTTAGAAATAACTGCAAACTTTTTGTTATCGGAATTTGAAGCTGTAACATATTTTACGTCAAGTAACGGAAACTTATTTAAAAGTGTTATTTAAAGAAGGAAACTATAGTTGAAAGTTTGAAAAGAATTTTTATCTCATTCGATTTCTCGAATAAATCTGACACATAATTAGTTCAAAATTTCTCCTTAAAAGATAATGTTATCTTTCTGTAAACATATCATTACATTTAAAAGTTTCATCCGATGGATTATCGATTATATTTCAAATTTGATAAGAATAATTTACGCAAATTGATTTAAGTTACGGCGGAGAGAAAATTCCAGCCGCCGCCTATTAATCCATTTATCCCTTTTTCACTCTTGAAATCAAAAACTTTCAACGGAATTTGTCGCAAAACAAAAAGTCGTAACAGAAAGATTCAATATTACATATTTTAGATACAATGTCGACTGACAAATAGTTTTTTATGTCGTTGCATTGTGTCTAGGTAAATCGTGAATCAAGTAGTTATGCAAATCAAACTACATTTAATTGAATTCGTTCTTTAAACTACTCTAATGCTAATTTTGCATTGCTCTTCCAATTGGAATATCCCCTCCGCAGAGGATCAAAATTGTGATGGCACTTCTTCGGATCATCCTCCGGGATGTTTCCCAGACTGTCGCCAATAGCCCATTGTGCAGCTCTAGTGCGACGTAAATTGACAACAACAACAATTGAAATTTCCCAGTTAGAATTCTCCTATTATTAGATTTAAATCAAATAACATCTGGTTAAAGATGCATATTGGCTTTAATTTCGATTTTTGTGTAAGCGTGATTTAGCAACAAAAAAAACATTTTTTTATCGAGAAATAACATAAATTTAAGTCGATAAAAATCCATTCTTAAGTTTCTCTGAATAAAAGCGAGAAAGTTAATTAAAGATTCTACCAATGAATCAAATGTTAAAATTTTTTAGTATTTTTGAAGTATGGAAAAAAATTGAGTGGTTTGAATTCAAGGTTATTTTAGCTGCCAAATGACATTAATTTCTTGTTCACTTCTGTTTTTTTTTCTTCCTTCATTAGCAAAAAAAAATCGCGATTTTATGTTGTTAATTATTTTTATTTTTCTGGGATAGATAAGAGAATGCTACTAACCCATCTGACATTAACACTACTAAAAACAATTCGGATTCACAACTTCGTTATTTATAAACAAACCGGATTTTCCCACAAAACAACTTTTCTGGAAATATTTTGAGATCTGAATAGATAGCTCATTTTAGATTACAAGGGAATCCCTGGATCAAATATTCGGAGAAATTTTGCCTGCATGACGGACTTTTTGATGAAACTAACCCACATTATAGTTGCATGGAGAATAAAACCGCAAAAACCTCCCTCGGTTAGCCCGACCTCAAAGGGACTTTAACCCATGATCCGTCTACCACTAAGGATACGTAACATCTGCACTATGGTTGGTGCGAGCCGGGTGCAGATTTCGAACCAACAATGTCGGGATTCGAACCCGGTTCACCTTATTGGAATTCGAAAACTATATAGCCTGAGCCACCATGATCCACCTTCTCTGTATTATGCTATCTGTCTCTCTATTTGACAAAGGTTTATTAAGAATCCGTATCGTGATCTAAAACGCCAACTACAATCTCCAAGTCTCCAAATTGGTTTTAAATGGGAAAAATTATTAAGAGAAACGTGTAGATGTTTGCTTGGGAGTGGCTATGAGTTACCCCCTTCGAGTTGGTCTCATTTTGTGACGTTTCTTTTAGTTTCTCGCTGTCCGCTGCCCTGAAGTGGCCAAGACATAGCGATTATTCGGCCACAGATCACGATACGGCAATCTTCCCAGCCTAATTTGAGCACATAAACCTGCAGATCTAATAAATAATAAACAAATTCTTCAGCAAGTTAGAGTCAATCTTATGTGACTTACATGATGCCACAGTTATCAAAGTGTCCTCGAATGATGATCCGTTAAATATTTTATTTTTCGTGATTAATTTTTCTTTGAGGAATTCGTTTATTATTTTATTAAAGGCATAATAGAGGATTAATTCTTTTTTTTTCATCTATTACAAGTTGAGTACCCGTCTTTGCGTTTTTTAATTAGTAATTAATTCGACTAAAAATAAATGTATAATATATCGATCTTTAAAAATTGGGGAAAAGGAATAAAAATTCTATGAGAAAAATTGTAATGCTCACTGAATGAAGAGTAAAGAAAAAAAATACAAATTTATTTTAATGAGTAATTTAAAATCAAATTAAATATTTTTATTAAAGAAAATTTATAGAGTTTAAACAACAAGTGAAACTTGAAAAAAAAACAAAAAACAATATGTAATATGAAATAAGATTCTATGTTTATTTCGTTTCAGCTGTTATTGTTATTTCTTGAATTTTTAGAGGTCTTATGAATTTCAAATAAGAAACGTTTTCCTTTAAAAAATCCTCTAACCTACAAAATTTTTTAAACAAAATTACAAACAGTGAGCATTTTAAAAATTCAATTTTTCCTCTACTTTTATAATTTTTCCTGTTACTTTCCTATTATATTAAAATTTCGGAATTGGCAATGTCGCTAATTCCGAAAAAGATGACGGAAAAATAACTTATATTTACGAAGAAGTGTGCAAAAAGAAATTATATCAAAGAGTGAGAAATTAAATTTATAATCGCAATAATTGAATAAAAAATGCATTAATTTACGATACAATTTTAGCACGAAAAGAGCCCGTCTATGACCAATTATTTGAATGCATGATTTATGATACGCAGGTCGTAATAAGAATCGGAATTTTAAAAAGTCATCTGAGATTGCATTATAAAAACTGCCAAATAACAAAGAATAGCATGGATTTTCAATAAAAACAGACAAAACACAGTACATTAAAAATGATTCTAAAATTATCACGGTATTGGAATTTTTTTTTAAAATTTCCCATTTTTAGTATTTGATGTGAAACAAAATGATCTAAGAGTTTGCTGATGGAGGGAGGGGTCCTGGGTTCGAATCCCAGGGATAAACAAATTTTCAAAAAAAATTTTTTTTTTCTAATTTTAAACTATATTATTTTTTAATGTGTTCTTCGATATTCTGGAGGGTCCTGCATGTAGGAAATAATTTTTTATAGGGAAAAAACTGGAAAAATCCAGGAAAACCAGCTTATTTGCTCTTTTTCGACTTCTTTTGTAACATTTTGGATATTCTAGCATATATGGGGTGTTTTCTGTGTGTGAAATCCAGCAAAGAAAGCGTAATGGAATAATTCAAAAAAAAGAAGAAAGAAATAAAATGGCGCGAGTAAGGATCAAATTTCGAGACTCCCTAGCTCCCTTTAATATCAAGGTATAATTTTCAAACTCGGACCCTTAATATTTAGCTTAAAGCACCTCCTCCCGGTTAATCATCAAATCTTATTTTGGCCCATTGTGGGCCCACTAATTTGTATATAAAAAATTTACTTTGGTATAATTGTTTGTTACATTAAACCCTAATTTCGTGCAGAGTTTAAAATTTATAGCTTAATATTATAGGGAGAAACGGGGTGTTATGTGTCCATGACTCCTGATACGACTTTTGTCCCTTTTTTAGCCTTTATTCGCTCTTTAGCAAAGAAAAGTAATTCTTTTCATACATAAAAGACTCTATTCTCTTAAAAGTAATGAGAATGAATTTTAAAAAAATGAAATAAAATAAAATAAATAAATTAATAAAAAGTAATCAAAATTTATCAGTTTATTAACTATTTGTCGCTATTTCATACAGGAAAAACAGTTATTTCTATATACAGAACTCTTGATTCACGTTAAATTGTCGAAAAGTATATTAATAAACATAATACAAAATAAATTAAAACATTTTAAAGTCGACCCCTGCTGGGTTTCGAACCCAGGAAATCCGGGACTGCTAATGAACCTCGCCCGCAGCGTTACCAACTGCGCCACGCTTCATACATCTGCCCAGCGTATATTTAGCTTAAAGCACCTCCTCCCGGTGAGTCATCAAATCTTATTTTACTTGATTCACGTTAAATTGTCGAAAAGTATGTTAAAAAGCATAATATAAAATAAATTAAAACATTTTAAAGTCGACCCTTACTGGGTTTTGAACCCAGGAAATCAGGGATTGCAAATGAACCTCGCCCGCAGCGTTACCAACTGCGCCTAGCTTCATACATCTGCCCCGCGTATATTTAGCTTAAAGCACCTCCTCCCGGTTAGTCATCAAATCTTAAATCGGCCCAAAGTGGGCCCACTAATTTGTCTATAAAAAATTTACTTCGGTATAATTGTTTGTTACATTAAACCCTAATTTCGTGCCGAGTTTAAAATTTATAGCTTAATATTATAGGGAGTAACGGGGTGTTACGTGTGCGTGCCTCCTGATACGACTTTTGTCCCTTTTTCAGCCTTTATTCGCTCTTTAGCAAAGAAAATTAATTCTTTTCATATATAAAAGACTTTATTCTCTTAAAAATAATCAGAATGAAATTTTAAAAAAATGACATAAAATAAAATAAATAAATAATTAAAAAGTAATCAAAATTTATCAGTTTATTAGCTATTTGTCGCTATTTCATACAGGAAAAATAGTTATTTCTATATACATAACTCTTGATTCACGTTAAATTAACGAGAAGTATCTTAAAAAGCATAATATAAAATAAATTAAAACATTTTAAAGTCGACCCTTCCTGGGTCCCGAACCCAGGAAATACGGGACTACAAATGAACCTCGCCCGCAGCGTTACCAACTGCGCCACGCTTCATGCATCTGCCCAGCGTATATTTAGATTAAAGCACCTCTTCCCGGTTAGTCATCAAATCTTACTTTGGCCCATTGTGGGCCCACTAAATTGTCTATAAAAAATTTACTTTGGTATAATTGTTTTTTACATTTAACCCTAATTTCGTGCCGAGTTTAAAATTTATAACTTAATATTCTAGAGAGAAACGGGGTGTTATGTGTGCCTGCCTCCTGATACGACTTTTGTCCCTTTTTCAGCCTTTATTCGCTCTTTAGCAAAGAAAAATAATTCTTTTCATATATAAAAGACTTTATTCTCTTAAAAATAATGAGAATGAAGTTTAAAAAAATGACATAAAATAAAATAAATAAATAAATAAAAAGTAATCAAAATTTATCAGTTTATTAGCTATTTGTCGCTATTTGATACAGGAAAAATAGTTATTTCTATATACAGAACTCTTGATTCACGTTTAATTATCGAAAAGTATATTAAAAAGCATATTATAAAATAAATTAAAACATTTTAAAGTCAACCCTTGCTGGGTTTCGAACCCATGAAATCCGGGACTGCAAATGAACCTCGCCCGCAGCGTTACCAACTGCGCCACGCTTCATGCATCTGCCCAGCGTATATTTAGCTTAAAGCACCTCCTCCCGGTTAGTCATCAAATTTTACTTTGGCCCATTGTGGGCCCACTAATTTGTCTATAAAAAATTTACTTTGGTACAATTGTTTGTTACATTAAACCCTAATTTCGTGCCGAGTTTAAAATTTATAGCTTTATATTAAAGGGAGTAACGGGGTGTTATGTTTGCATGCCTCCTGATAGTTATTTCTATATACAGAACTCTTGATTCACGTTAAATTGTCGAAAAGTATATTAAAAAACATAATATAAAATAAATTAATACATTTTGAAGTCGACCCTTGCTGGGTTTTGAACCCAGGAAATCCGGGACTGCAAATGAACCTTGCCCGCAGCGTTACCAACTGCGCCACGTTTCACACATCTGCCCCGCGTATATTTAGCTTAAAGCACCTCCTCCTGGTTAGTGATCAAAACTTATTTTGGCCCATTGTGGGCCCACTTATTTGTCTATAAAAAAATTCCATTAGTATAATTGTTTGTTATATTAAACTCTAATTTCGTGCCGAGTTTAAAATTTATAGGTTATAATTATAGGGAGTAACGGGGTGTTATGTGTGCGAGCCTCCTGATACGACTTTTGTCCCTTTTTCTACCTTTATTCGCTCTATAGCAAAGAAAAATAATTCTTTTCATATGTAGACGACTTTATTCTCCTAAAACTTTTGAGAAAGAAGTTAAAAAAATAACATAAAATAAAATAAATAAATAATAAAAAATAATCAAAATTTATCAATTTATAAGCTATAATTCGCTATTTCGTAAAGGAAAAATAGTTATTTCTATATACAGAACACTTGATTCACGTTAAATTGTCGAAAAGTACATTTAAAAACATAATACAAAATAAATATTAAAAAAAATTAAGTCGACCCTCGCAGGGTTTCGAACCCAGGACTACACATCTACCTTGCCCACAGCACTACCAACTGCGCTACGCTTCACATACCTGCCTCGCGTATATTTAGCTTAAAGCACCTCCTCCCGGTGAGTCAACAAAACATATTTTGGCGCATTTTCGGCCCATTAATGGGTCTATAAAAAAAACCTCGGGTATAATTTTTCATCACATTAAACTCTAATTTCTGCCCGAGTTTGAAATTTATGGGTTATTATTACGGAGAGTTACGGGGGGTGATGCGTGCGTTTCTTTTGATATGACTTTTGTTCCTTTGGCTGCTATTATTCGCTCTTTAACAAAACAAAAAATAACTCTTTTCATATATAGATCACTTAATTCACTTTGAAATATTGAAAAAGTAGTTAAAAAATAATATTAAGAAAATAATTAAGTGAATGAAGTGTTCTATATTAAAAAATAACTATTTTTCTCTTGAAAAGAGTGAATAATATCTAAAAAAACTGATAAATTTCGGTTCCGACGCTACGCATGCGAAACACCCCGTAACTCCCTTTAATATTAACTTATAATTTTCATTCTCGGCCATTTAAAAACTATGTTTTTTCTGATGGGATGTAACGGAAATGCGGGTTAGTTTCATCAAGAAGTCCTCCACGAAGGCAAATTTCTTTCATTACTTGATCCCTGAGCCGCGATGGTTCAGGGGATAGAGCGTTCGCCTTCCAATGATTTGAATCGGGATTCGATTCCGCAATGGCTGGTCGATACGAATTCCGCATCCGGCTTGCACCGATCACAATGCTGACGTGAAATATCCTCAATGGTAGACAGATCATGGGTTGGAGTTCGCTTGCAGTCAGGTTAACCGAGGGAGGTTCACGTGGTCTTCCTCTCCATGTAACGCAAATGCGGGTTAGTTCCATCTAAATATTCCTCTACGAAGGCAAAATTCTACCAATACTTGATACAGTAGTTTCCTTGTCTTCTGGATTGGGTTCAAAAGGACAAGGCTACGAAGCTGAACATTAGTAGTCGTAAATCCAAAAATTTAGTCGGCTGTTCAACGACTCTTATTAAAGTAAATTAAATAAATTTTGCAAATAGAATAGGCCGGGATATCCTGGTTGGTAGTAAGGCCGGATTTACGTATAAGCTGAATAAGCTGTAGCTTGGGGCCCCGAGATGACAAGGGCCCCCAGATCTTACTTTCCCTCCTCTTTTTTCAAAGTTTTATTCGGAACTGGGGCCCTCAGAAGCCCAAAATGCATTTTTTTTCCTTTTTGCATTGTTGGACATTATAAATATAAATAAATGACTGAATAAAACAAAAACCTTCGTTGTCATTAGTAGGAAACATATAATCTTTCAAGCAATTTGAGTATTAATAAATTATTTATAAATAAACAATTTTTTACTTTAAAAGGTAAAAAAGTTTTTTTTTTGCCCCATCATTCGATTATTAGACTATTTAATATGTGTTTCTAAGGATCAGAATTCCCTTTTTTTCACTTTAAAATTGTACAAATGATATATTTATTGCTTTCATGTGATATGCAGCAGTTTTAAATAGCACTTTAAAATATCTAAAAAAGGACAGAAATGGTCAGTTCAAAAAAAAAAATTAACTAATACTTTTGAATAAGAATTTAAATATCTACACACGTTTGTTTTGCTATCTCATTCTATATAGCGTTATTTAGAGTAGACAGTTGCGTGTGGGTGTGATGATGACGTAATAAAAGAGGCATACAAAAAAAGCAAATTTCATTTCAGTTAAAATCCTCAATATTATATTTTAAACTCCTCAAAAATGTAGTAGAAGAGTAACAAATTAACACAAATTAACTGTCGAAAACAAATTAATATTAATTAAGAACGAAACAAAAATGATATCGAAATATGCTGAATCACTAATGTGACCGGGATGAAAGATATCGAAACCTATTTGATTGAATAGTATAACTAGAAGGTGTTTCTAAAATTCTGAAATCTATCAGGCTTTAATTTTTTTTTCTGTCACAAACTTTATAAGTAATTAAAAATAATAAATTCGTTAGATTTCAATATTGGTTCGGTTTTTTCGTTGATTAAATGTTAAACATTAACAGATATTTGTCTTTTAAAACATTTCATTCTACAATAAGATAATTATTCTACAATTGTAATTATCTAAAACTAATTGCTAATTGATATAAAGCTTTAGTGTGTTCCATTGATGTGTTGAATGCTCGTTTTGGCTGGATGGCCGGGACTGTTGCTCTTTCGCATCCTAGCCACTATACACCATCAAGAGCAGAGCTGATACTTTAAACCAGTATGACATTTATTCTCTCTGATATTTAATAGACTCTTTAATAAATCCTTAAAAATATAAGCCAAAAATTTACATAAATAATGACAATTTCTTTTCTTGCACTAAAATTTTACAAATGTACTTAAAATAATTAAAAAGAAAGCAAAATTAATGAAGAAATATTTTCAATATAAACATCAATTAAATAATATCAGCTTTATTTTTACAAACAGTATTAATATAACGGCCCTCACCTGCTCCAAGGACTGCTGGATTGGGTTCAAAATGACAAGGCTACGGAGTTGAATATTAGTAGTCGTAAACTCGAAATTGGGTTGGCTGTGCAATGACTGTTGTAAAATAAACTAATAAGTTTGGCCGGGATAACCTGGTTGATAGGGCGTTGGACTCGTGTTCGTGAGAATGGGAGTTTGAATCCAGCCGGCAGAAGAATACCCATGCAAAAAATGGTGACTGATGCATGTTAAATCTGTCGTGGTCACAAAGTCCTCCAAGTTCTTATAACAAATATATACCTCTGGGTTCTAATCTAGCAGTTCCCTTGTCTTCCGGATTGGGTTCAAAATTACAAGGCTATGGAGTTGAATATTAGTAGTAGTAAACTCTAAATTGGGTCGACTGTGCAATGACTATTATAAAACAAATTAATAAATTTGGCCGGGATAGCCTGGTTGATAGGGCGTTGGACTCGTATCCGTGAGAATGGGAGTTTGAATCCAGCCGGCAGAGGAATAGCCATGTATAAAATGGTGACTGGTGCATGTTAAATCTGTCGGGGTCACAAAGTCCTCCAAGTTCTCATAACAATACCTCTGGGTACTAATCTAGCAGTTCCCTTGTCTTCTGGATTGGGGTCAAAATTACAAGGCTATGGAGTTAAAAATTAATAGTAGTAAATTTGAAATTGGGTCGACTGTGCAATGTCTGTTATAAAATAAACTAATAAATTTTGCAGGGATAGCCTGGTTGATAGGGCGTAAACTCAAAATTGAATCGGTTGTTCAACGGCGGTTATAAAAAAAAATAAAACTAATAATCAAATTGAATTTTCTTCTTTTCTTTCTAACTCTTTGCATATTTTCTACGCTCATTCAAAATTTCATGTTTCTAAGAAAAGAAAATTTCATGCCTAAAAAATTCACTAAAAAATCATTAAAAATTGCAAATGAAATATATTCAAAATTAATCTTAAAAAAAAACCTCTGTTAAATATATAGTGGCCCAGCACGCGAAATTTTTTCTCTGTGCTTAAAATGTGTTTCTTTTGTAACTTTTTCCCCTCGTTCAAAAAATATGTACAATAAAAGAAAAGTTCTACATAATAGTCTCATCACGGTTAATATATTTAACAATAAATAATATTATCAAATATTTTAATAATATAATACTAATACTTAACAATAAAAAATAGTCGCAGTTTACTTTAGGTGTTTAGAAATGGAATTGAACTTATAAGGGCCCCATCATTTTCAGTAGCTTAGGGCCCCACCAAGCTTAAATCCGGCCCTGTTTTAGAATGTTTATTATATGAGCTTTTAAAAATGGCACTATTTTAATCTTTACACTATTTCTACCTACAGTCCCTGGCCAAACTATTAGACGCACTACAAGATTCTGCGTAAAATCTTAATTATCATGTTATNATTCTATGTAAAATCTTAATTATCAGGTGATACTATACAGCTTTATTGCTTTTACGCGACTGAAACCGGTTTGCACTTGTTTACGGTCTCAGCCTCGTAAAAACAGTAAAGCTGTATAGTATCACCTGATAATTAAGATTTTACATAAAATTTTATAGTGCGTCTAATAGTTTTGCCATGAACAGCACTTATGGTATATAAAAGAAGTTTTATTTGTTCTAAATAATAATAATTGTGAAAATATAAAATTTTATTTAAAACTATTATGATATATTGCAACTTAACTTTTTACAAAAATAGGTAGTGTTGAATTTTGGACTGTGTTGGGGTAAGGGCTCTTGTAACAGAAAGGCTCTGTGTTCGAATCCCAGGCAATTCATAGATGTTCTCTATTTTTTGTGTCCATACTGGGGGAGCAACGCTGACCCACCTAATATGGTTCCTGAACTGACGAATGCAGGTGGGTATTTGAAATGAAATAAAAATGTTGAATTTTGTGAAAAATGCAAGTATTAGCTGTAAAAAATGCTTTTTCGCTGGCAGAATTCAGGCATTTTTGAAATCATTGTCATTCCAAAAGAAAGCAAACTATTTGCTTCCCATAGTATGTGCAAGTTTTTTGTAGTTAACCAATTACTAATTTTTTTGAAGAAAAAAAAACGCAAAATATTCAACATACTTTTTTTATTTCATTCATAAATACAAGGAACTAGAACAAAACATAATACACAAGCTTTAAGTTGAAATTTGAATTTTTTTTATGCGTAATAAAATATTTAATTTACCTTCAGTTAGTTTACTATCCCAAATGATCTCGGGCAAATAAAAAAAAGTTAAATATGAGTCTTTGTATAGGTTCACATCTTCATCATCTAAAAAATCATCTGCATTACTTTCACATCTTATTTCTTAAAATTTATTTCAATAGATTTTATTTATTTATTTGTCAGTGTAATCCTAAAACTTCTTTCTTCTATTCAGTTCCGAAACTACTTCGGTCTAAATTAGAATAAAAACTCCCTGCACATCAACTTTGAATCTATTCTGTGTAAAAAAAAATATTAATCGAAAAAGTCGTATTTTAGGAGCAATGAAATAGACTTGAAAGTTTAAAAATACCATTAGCATTCCTTAAACTTTGAACACATCAAATAGTTGTTGAATAGAAAGTATTTTAAAATTATTTGAGCGACTCCTCCATTGTAAAGCTCTTTAGAAGGAAAGTAACGCGTAATTTTATCGGTATTTCCCTCTCGGTTGCCAATCCTGCATTAGTAAACTTTCAAAACGAGTCGTCGGTGACATCGTTTTTAATTAAGGGAATGAAACTTTGGAAGTGAATCGAAATGACAAATGAACCTCGGGTTTAGGTATATTGTAATAATGCATGACATAGAGTGGGAAATACATGACATAGAGTGGGTTGGTTAGCAAATCGGGGAAATATAGGCGAAAATCAAAACAAAACAAAATGAGCTACAAAACAAAGCAAACGAACCTATTGTATGAACCCTATTGTGACCCAACTAATTCCTCTATTTCTTTTCGGCTTGGTCTCGTATTCAGGTATATTGAAAAAATAAATGGGGCCAAGTTAGAAAATGATAGATTAATATAAAAGCAAAATATAGTCAATTTATGCGGAGAACAGTATCAAGGAAATCTTGAGCAATTTTTCCCAACGCTTTCTCTAAAAGGGAAAATATTGAGAGCGATAATCTGTAATAATAAAATGAAGTTTGTCTGTCTGTGTGCGTGTGTCTCTTAAAGCTCAAGTACCGTTTGTTGCTATCCTGAAATTTGGATAGCTGCTGCAAGCGACAAATTTCGATACTTTCATTTAACTCGTTTGGCAGATAATATTTAAGACAGCTGCAGACGATTTTTTTAATCCAAATGTTTTACAATATAGCAGTGACGTCACCAAATTAGTATTTCTAAAGTTACTTCAAAACCATGCCGTTTGTTCTGTTTATGGCTTTTAAAATTTCAATCTATAAAACTGAATAATTTAAAATCGACAGTAATTGAAATTAAAAAAAATTATAAGTTATGTATTCAAATGCACATTTAATGGAGAGGAGATAGTTATTCTTTTAGATTTTGTTAAATTTACCATACTATTTCTTTTAAAAAAGCTTTTTTCGAATACTAGAATAATTCTGCAAAAAAAAAAGAAAACAAACAGCTCATAATAAGACATTTTATTTACTTTTCCAACTACCCCGGACCTCCCCGGTATTCGAACTCTCCACCTTGGGATCAGCTGTGTGGTACTTTATTCCGTACCACTTGCACGTGTTCCTCTGTCTTGTTATTGAGATCTAAGCATACTGGTTTACGAGATTCCAAGTCATTTCCACGGATTTGCAAAAGGGATTTGGAATTATTCCCCTCCCCCCTTTGAGAGGCCTAATGGGTCTATGTTTTGCACACACTCACAAATTCGTTAATAATGCAAAAAATAAATTTCAGTAAATATTTTTTCGTTTTTATTATTTTATTAGTGATATAACAAATTTCGAATTGTAAGGTATAAAATTTTTTACATCACTTGAATGTTATTTTACACAATAAAATACAAAATTTGCATGAAATCGTTTGAATAGTTCTTGAGAAATCGAATGTTAAATATACGATACGCTAAATATACGATTTTCAAGAACTATTCAGCCAATTTCGTTCAAATTTTGTATTTTATGCATGTATTTTAAAATGATGTAAAAACATTGCTTACCTTACATACCATTTTCCGGCGAATTACGATTCCTAACCCTCAAAATTTTGGACGCAAACCGGGAAACATAGTTCAGTCAAGATAGCGGTCCGAAGTTCGGATCCCTTAATGTTAATATCAGTTTTTGCGTATTTCCGGATGAAGAACAAAAAGTGTACTTTCCCTGAATTAATCAGATCTCGGATCACTTTTGGATTTTTGACTCTCAAGGTAGTCGTAACAAGGAAAATATAAATCCAATAGTTTAAACAAGAAAAGTAGTAATTAATCAGTATATTTAAGGTTACCTAACCTTAAATATGGAGTTAATTAGAACCCCTAAGATGGAATCCTAATGCAATGAGAAGCCGATCATTAGATCAAAATTTATGGAGATATTCGCCCTCTTCCTTCATGCATAGTTACACTTTCAGTTTCACACAGGTTACAATCACACATTTATTTAAATCTTTTCATTTTTTTTTCTGAATTTTTAATCTTTATTTACCCTTAATTTCACAACAGTTTTAGTTTATTCTATTCGAAATTTTTAGGCAGTTTTTTTTAATAAAGTGAATTTTCTTAGTCTAAACGTAAATTCACTGAATATTATTCTCACAAAATTTCATTTCTCTTTTGGGTTTCAATTTTCTTCTTCTTGGAATTAAGAGGTCGTTGCCTGATAATTAAATTTCTGGTGGATAAGAAAAGCATTCTTTTCAAACCAAATGACACGTCATTGAAAGTATTTTATTCCTTTTTTTTTTAATCCAAAATCGTAGACTGCAAGCGTACATTCTTTTTTATTTTTTTTTTTTAAACTTTTAAACCTATCTCAATTGTCCGTTTTTCAAACTTTCCGATTCTTAAATTTTAATTGGATGTCGCTTAACTGAAGGCTTGACCAAGTTATTTCTCAGCCAACGACTTTTTTTTTTTAAATTTTGTGCCAAAATCAATCATTTCTTCGTTTCTCATCATTTCTTCGTTGTCTCTTTTCAGTAACTTAAATGTCCCTGCCTCTTTGAATGTATCGCTAAGATACTTTCATTTAATACTTTCCAGAGATCCGGCAAATGAGTTTATCTCTCCCTTCATATACTTCCCTTATGTACTTTTTTTTACAATGATTGCAAATTCTTGTATAAATTTGCAATTTAGACATACGTTCTTGTTAAAATTATATTCTCCTAACATCATGTTTGCCGATCTGTTTGTTATGTTACTTCATGTTTATAAAAAAATTTCGCTTCCGAAAAAATAATGTGTGATGTAAAAAAATATAATATAATCTAACCGTCGTTGAACAGCCGACTCATTTTTTAGGCTTACGGCAACTGAAGCAATGCCTTGTAATTTTGAACCTAATCCAGAAGACAAGGGAACTCCTGGATCAAGTATTGGGAAAAATGAGCCTTCGTGGAGCACTTTTTGATGGAACAGAGAAAAAAGGATGTAAAAAGCAGTAAGAGAGAAAAAGAGATGTAAAACACATGAAACACATTTAATGCTAAATAATATCTTTTTATTTTGAAATATTCAATTGCTTGGTAAAAGTAATTGCATGTCTACTTAAGTTACAAAACACTACAGATTGAATTATAGTACATAACAATTCCTGCCACAGCTCCTGCTGATGCTCTTATGGATGCTTTCGCGATGCAACACAGCCAACAGAATAAATACCTGAAAATGAACGTTTATTTGTAATATAATTAGTCTAAATAAATAAAGCATTATTTTTGAAACAAATGAGTTAATTTCTATTCTTATTCAATAATTCTAATGAATCTCTGCTATTTATATAGAAAATTGGTAACTACAAAATTTCTCAAACATTTTTGACACTGTTTTAAAATAATCTTGCACTGTAATGTAATGCTTAACTATAATGTAATACTAACTGTAATGGTAACTGTAATGTAATACTTAACCGAATTCGGTGTTTAAAAAACTAAAAAAAAAAAATGTTTGTCTGAATACTTTACTTCAACTCAATATCGAATCGAACGTTCATTTACACTTTAAAGGGTGTAGTTAATTCTAAACACCAATTATTGAGAAAGCGCACACCTAGCTCGGATGCATTTATTCCAGTCGTGAATTATTTCCGCCAATTTTAGCGTACTTTTGAAAACTGTCAGACGACAACGGTAGCTTGTTTACAATCAAGCACGAGAAGGTGAAAGTTTGTATTCGCTGCTTCGACAGAAATAGAAGTTAACTGTTATAGGAAGTTTGTCGTGTAATAACGATAATTATAACCTCATAAGAAAGTTTACATAAATCTGTCAATTGTATTGAATAACTTTAAAATATTTCCTTTCTATCCTTTTTCTGTTTCGATAAGCCAAGTTCGAATTTATCTTAATCTCTTCCAGCTGTATATAGGTTTTTATAAGCAACCTGAATTTAAGTCACCTGATTGGAAGTCAAGCGCTTTATTCCCTGAACCACCGCGACTCTATGTTGTCACTTGAAATCGTCAAAATTCTTTGACTGTCACACCGAAAATAAAAAATAAAACAGTAGCGCAGAAAATGAACTTTAAAAAGAATGTTATCGCCGAAAGGCGATCACTAGTTACCCATTGGCGAAATGGTTGTTGACTATTTTTTTTTTTTATCCTCTTTATTTGCGATATTCAGCTGAATTAGTATTGAAAATTATCCAGTTTGAACTGTAGGTTAGAATTTCTGATTCTTAATTAAAATTATAGAAACGAAAAAATATCGTTTAGTTGATGAAATTCTCTTTTATTCACAACTCAAGAAGTATTTATGAGATATCTCCGGTCCCACATATCTCAAAAATAAATTCACCCACTTAATGCATAACAAAATTTAAAGTGAAAAAAAAGGATTCTAAAAAAAATCGAACAGCAGCGGTCGCCTAAGCAGCACATGCAATGAAGACGCATGCGCGCTGTTTACTGTTACTATTGAACACAGGCAGGCCCGGATTAACCTATAGGCACACTAGGCACGTGCCTAGGGCCTACGAAATTCAGGGGGTCNTTGCTCATTTGTTGTTGTATTGTTGACGTGAAGTGTTTACATAGTTATCGATCGAACTAATCATAATGGTATTATCGATATCAACTGCAATATCGGCAGTATGTCGGTATTGCAGATAAAGTTCGATAAACAAATTTGTACATTAAAATCCATATTAATAAAAATGTAAAAAATAAATATGCAAGAAAATTTTAGCATATATTTTGAGAGGGGGAAGGTGGGGAGGGCCCAAAAACCGCTATGCCTCGGGCCTACGAAAGGTATAACACGGCTCTGTGCCTAGGGCCTACGAAAGGTATAATCCGGCTCTGAACACAGGTGAAGAGTGTAATGACGTCCAAATAAGGTGCGAACGCCATCAAACCCAAAACAACACCCTTTTTGCCAATGGGTAAAGAAAAAAAAAACAATTTCGAGAGCATGTTTTATGCTACATTTATACAAATTTATTTTATTTCCGGGATAGTCTGGTTGGCAAACCACTGGAGTCACGTTCGGGAGAGCGGGAGTTCGAATTCAGCCGGTGGAAGACTCCCCATCTAGTAAATGGTTCCCGTTAAATCTGTCTGGTCACAAAGTCTTCCATGTATCATATCAAAATGTATAAAACCTCCACTTATCAAAAAGTATCATATTCAATAATTATGTAAAATATCTACGATTCTTTTTAAGATGGTATTGATGATTGCTATGTATTAGATTATAATATTTTTTTAATACTAATTGCATCTTCATCATTAATGATCGCGATTTTATCATATGCAATGTTGATCCGAGACTTTGCTGGATGATCCATTCAAGTCACTTTTTGGTACCAGAACAGTTTACTTGAATGGTTTGATTGCTATACATCCATCGTCTACACGATAGAAAGAAAGTTGTAAATAAAAGGGCACTCATTAAAGAAGGCAGCACAAAGATACCATCCAAAGTTATACAAACGTTTGGTGGACAATACTGAACCTGTAATTCCCCACCTTCATATTCATTTTTAGCCTTGTTGAGCACAATTGTTAAGGACTCAAGAAGCGTAATTTTAGGGATTACAGGATCAAAAGTGAACTGATCGTTAAGACTAGGACTGGGCTATAAATAGATGTATCGAGACATATCGATTTAACGCATATATCGGCAAGACGATACAGCGACTCAAGGCGATGCATCAGAAATCTGATTTAAGCCGTCGAGTAAAGACAACGAGCGCAAAACGATATAGCGATAATAACACTGGCAAGGATATAAGATAACGATATAGCGATATAAGACTCTTCTCTTACGTTCCGATGTCGACTCGCGCTGTGGAAGACGATGTTCGTTTCGTTATATTGAAATGGCCTTGATTGGTGAGCTCTAGTGCGACGTAAATTAACAACAACAAGCCTAGCTACCTAGCCTCAACCATTAGCTCCATTAATAAAAACACAGAGCTATAAGCTAACTCAGAGAGCTCGTCTTACTTTTCTACAATCTGCATTCTACACAACAATCCGTACTTATGTGATTGTACATTTTGCTGTGTAAAAAAAATATAATGCTGATTGAAAACTTACCTGTTAAAATTCCCTGTCTATAAATCGTAATTATCAATCTTATCTTATATTTTACTGTGAGACCTAATAGCGCTAGTTATCAAATTTGTCTCCATTTGAACTTCTGCAATATGATATCCGAATGTATATATATTTTCAATCCAACTTATATGATCATGCTAATTTTATAAGTTTGTAAAGTTTTGTTTCTTTTCTCTTTTTAAAAAATTTTTTTTCGCTAAACTCTGCTGTTTTTCTATTTTTAACAGGTAACTGACCTGATTATTAGATCTGAATTTGAGTTATTATAAATTGATTTTTGATTGACACAGTAATTGATTTTTATATAAAATGTGGATATTTTAATTTTTAAAGTTAATTTTTTGAAAAAAAATTTTTTTTGCTTGATGCAGATTTGCTCGTTATATTAAATAGATTTTATTTCTACCAAATATTAAAAAAGGACAAATGTACCACAATGATTTGTTGATTCTTTTGTTACAAATCTGAATTTTTAATTAAACCCCTTCTCAACGTCATATTTTACTAAAGTATAAAATAAAATGTTCTAAAAAGCATTTCTAAAGTGAAATATTGTTTAAATTTTTATGATTTGGGAATTACTTTTTATAACATAAATTTGAAATTCCAACTAACTCATTACAGAATTTTTTTATTCTCAAAAGAAAAAAAAATAGCAAGCATTCTGTTTCCTCTGACAGGCAAGGAAGGCAACTTTTTTGCTTCTGAAAAGAAAAATCTTTTCACAAGAAGTCTGTATTGTTCTGCGACAATGCCGCTATGATTCAGCCACAGGGGTTCATTGCTTGCAGAGAAAAGTAATTTCTTGCAAATTTTATAATGATACATGTTACTTTAAATTAGGATCTAAATATGCTTTATGTGTTTAGAATTACAGTTAAATTACCTTATTCATGTTGGCCCTGAATATGGCAATTTTTTTGTTTCTGTAGCCTGCTATTAGAAAAAGGTTGGTTGTGCATTCGTGATTTAAATTATATATTTGTTTATTTTGATTCATTGCATTGAAAAATAGTAAACTAAAATATACTTCTTTATTTTACCAATATTATGAATTTTAAAATATTATTCCGAAGTCAAGCATCACTGGCTGCGGTCAGTAAATGGGTGACCACTTTGATCAGCCTGTGTAGGGACGGAGAGTATTGTCCTCGTTAAACTGTTCTACCCTAAAATGCTTTACTTTGCATGCAGGTACCAAAGCAGGGGAGCCATTCCCTCTGCATATGATAAAAAATTAAGGTGACCGTCCCATTGTGCAGCTCTAGTGCGATATAAATAAAGTACCTACCTACTTAAAATATACAGTGTTTTCACTACAGAGCAAGACATATTTTTTTCTTTTCTCGCATTAAAAAATAATTAACGTGAGAAGTTCGCGCACTCTATTAATTTTAAAATGCTCAAATCTCTCGAATTTTGGAAAAAAATTCGTTTTTCGCCATTTTGAAAAAAACATGAAAACAGCTACGGCAAGCGTTGAGGAAAGAAATTAGTCCTTTATCAACTACTTTAAACATAGTTGTTTAAAGTTAACTCTGTTTTTAGTTGTTAATGAATTAACAAACTCCCTCATCGACAATTTACAGCAATTTATAAAATTTTAAGTCTGTGAAAACTATGCGGGAAGACCTAACAAGAAGTATGAACATGGAAATAACTTCAACGAACTTCACTATTCTAAAACAGAAATAATTGAAAACCCTATACTGGTAGATGTAGAGGATAGGAAAATGTGAGCACAAATGCTACAGTGATTCCGAATAGTTCAGCATCTGTTGCAAGGTCACTTAGCACCCAAAACCGAATTAAAACAAAATATTGTAACAGATTGATTAATGAGAATAGCTGATGAAAAAGTAGATATAGAGCATTTTCCATATGATGATGCAGAAAATATTCAACGATTTAGAAATTGTAATATGTTAAAAATGTATTGTAATTAAAGAAATATTTTTTTTTCAAGTCTACTCGTGTTTTTTTTTTTTTTAGTTTTTAGAAATCTCACCTAACTTTTTGAAATCTCACCCTGTTTTTGAGAAGGGGTGAGAAATTCTCTCCCATTTTTTCTGTATTGATAACACTGATATAAGTGCATGAGTTTAGTTTAAGACTGTTTTAAATGAATGTTACTATTAAGGAACTTTTCTCAATTATCTAATTCCTCTTATTAACTTTTAATTTTTTAGATTGCTGAAATGAATTCTGATCCTAATGAGATTCTTCCATTATTCCCTATTACCACCACAACTGCATCCAACCCTTCTCTATTCCCAGCTTATTATTCGCAAAGTCAAAATGATGGTATATTCTATTTATTGTTTGATTTAATCTAATAGAAAAATGGTTTAGGTTTGAATTTGTTGTTTGAATATTGTAATATTTGAAAAATAATTTTGCTGATATTTAAAAAAATTAATTGCTACTTTAAGTGATAGTTTGTTATACGTAAATATTAAACAAAATCATACTAATTCTAAATTTTTATTAAATTTTAAAAATTTCCCATTGGAATTCGTATCATCGAGATCAAAATTCACACAAAATTAAAAACAGAAAAAAAACATTTAAAATTTTATTCAGCCTTCTTCATAGTTTGATATTTTTACTATTTTTTTTTTAAAAAAAACATTGATCATGTTTGTTCTACAGATATATCATGGGTCTGTCTAGGTTTTTCTGAAAGGTGCCTATTTTGTGAAAATTTAGACATAATTTGTGAAAATTAAAAATTATATTAAAAAATCAACACAAAAATATGGATTTATCGTTTTTACAGGATACAAAAATAAAATTTAGAAAAAAGTATTCTGTGAAATTTCCTAAAGTTTAATTTGTGAAGTTCGGTATTAAATTTGTCTTGGACAGACCCCTGTATATGCTTCTTACAGACACTTCTTGCTCGGGAATTTTTTCTATATGAAATTTGTTTTGTACACATTTTTGGCTTTTTGCCAAACTCATCCCTGATTTATTTTGATATTACTTGGGATGTTCTGCTAAATATCACAAACCCAGTATTCATGTAATAAATCATGTTTCTTGGATTTGCTGTGTGTCAATTGGATCACAGTTGGGAATGTAGTTTGTCTAAGCTAAGGAATCCTCCCGCCACAAAGTCTGAGGCCATCTGTTGCTATGGAAACAAGAATTGCCCATTTTAGGGAGAGTAGCTTCACTTTAGGACTAACCCGAGCTAAAGCCACTCCAAAACAGTGACATCATAATATTCATACCTCGTTACCATAGTCACCACCACAGGTCCAGACGAATGTCTGGGGAAGTTATTATTTTAGACAAACTATACAGACAAAACAGTGATGGGCATAAATTAATAAGCATAATTAAATTAAAAATGTGACTCAATTTGTTTGTTTATAGAAGCAGTTTGATTCTTATTCAACTTTTTATTTTTGCCCTACTTTTTGATTGAAATTGCATTAAACTGATTTGTGTGCATATTTTTCCCTTCTACTTATACACATGCGTAACTATTGCTCCATTCCCATCAAGTACGCACATCATAGCTTCCCGCAGTGGGCTGATCGTAAAGTTATGGTTCTAAGTAGAACACCGAAGTCAAACATCACGGACTGCGATAAGTAATGGGGTGGAGGACCACTTGGTCATTGATCAGCCTGCGTAGGGACCAAGGTTAAACTGTTACCGTAAAGTGCTCGACTCGGTGACGTAAACTCTTACCGTTACTACCATAAAGTGCTTGACTTAGCATGCAGGTCGTCAGGCTACCAGGGCAGGGGTGTCATCCCCTCTGCAGAGAATCAAAATTGTGCTAGGATGTTTTCGAATCATCCTCAGGGATATTTCCCTGACTGTCGTCAATAGCCCATTGTGCAGCTCTAGTGCAAAGTGAAAAAAATACTAAACTTTAAATATAGCACCAATCAGATTCCTATGCTTATTTTATTTTGGCAATTTGTATTCTACAAATCCCTTTAAAATCTTTTCATTTAAAAATCTATATTAATTGTTAGACTGGAATTAATACGTGCCCAGTCTAACTTACTTTTGATGTGAATTCCACTGTTATTAAAGTAATTTATGCATTTTATTTGCTTTAAAGACAACAGGAATGCTGATCCCAAGTAGCTAAACAACAGGAGTTATGCTCCCTCGAATAATGAAATAGTATACAGCAAACTAGAGTAAGTATAAATTCTCATATGAAATAGTATATTTAATACATTAATTTAAAAATAAAAGATATTTAACCAATGTTGATATAGAAAATATTTTTAAAATTTTATTTAGGTTGTAGTAATTTTCCGAATTGAATCACATTGATTGAATTTTTCTATAGAATTTTTTCAATGGATGTCACTTACTTTAGAAATTTTTATTTGCCTTATTATTCAAATGTTAGATTATTATTGTTTCTTAAAATACATATTCTAGAGAAATTGTTTCAAACTGGTTGATGGGCGGTTGGAGCCCAGAATTTTGTGTCTATCAAGTTTTTGTTGCAAATATAGTGTTCTTCTAGTTTTAAAATTGTAGAGGGAGCTTGTGAGCATGACTGCTGTTTCAAATTTGTGTTTATAATTCATGTTGCAAAAAAATTTATTTTGTATCCGAATTCAAGAATGGCAAATTTTTTGTCACTTTAATTCTATGTAAGAAATTATCTTACTTTAAATAAAGTTAAATGACTTAAATTAATTACCAAAATTTGGATTCAAAATTATGAAACAACAAACTAATTTTTAAAAAATTTCCATTTATTATACTTCCATTATTAGGTATTTTAAGACTTACTATGTCTGTTCTGTTATTATCAAACCTACATATCTAAAAAACTAGAATGTGTTGGAATTTGAAAACTTGTTTATCCATCCATCCTCATTCCTTCTACAAATTTAAATGTTTAAATTATTTTCTACAGAAAAATCATTGAAAAATTAAACTGTTTTGCTGTTACACTTGAAAAAAAAACAAAGATGGATTGAATTTGCAAAGCAAGTGTACCATTGTTGGAGAGAACATGATAATTTTTTTTTTAAAGTTATAAATAATACAGTAAGAGCTGTGATGGCTTAGGAGATAGAATGTTTGCTTTCCAATTATTTAAATTTAAAAAATGATCCAATTTTTAATGTAAAAAATGAAGTAAAAAAATCTAGAAGAATATCTGAGAAAGAAACTATTTAATTTACACTACATATTTTTAATGAAAAAGAAAATTAATCTCTTATTATCTGATCTTTCATTATCTGATCTGTTAATAAGTTAATGAAGATTTAATTTTTATAGTTTTATTTCTAAATCAATATTCATAAAAATCACTTGAGCATATTATGTTGTTGATTTTTAAAGATTTTTCACCGGATTTTGTAGCATAATTAGTTTTTATTTTTAAGATATAAAGTTTTTTATTCTTTTTACTTTAAACTAAATTTTGTATTTTTTTATGACTTTTTGTAGGAAAACTGTAGACTGTGATTCTGAACATGTTAGAGCACGCAAGAAAATCAAGCATTTGAAGAAGAAAAAAGCTAAACACAAAAGTGTTACTCCAAATACAACTAGTGAAATATTTGTAGTTCTAGAAAAGTATAACTAATATGAATTTCCTTTTCTTTTAAAAATACCTTAATACAGTTGTTATGTGTAAGTGTATAATTCTTTTAAAACAGCTGTAGATCAGTTCCATTTGGGAAAATATGCTTATGATTGTGAAGTTTTTACTGAAACTGTATTTTAAAACATTTCATTAGGGAATGGGTCATTAGGGTTATCAAATTAGTGTTGAAATTTACTGTCTATAAAAAATAAAATTTGTTAGTCTGGGAGATTTTTTCTCAAGCTCATGAAATTCTGCAAAATACTATTTTTTTATGCAAAACAAATTTTTTATAATGATAATTGTCTTGTAATTTGTTTTGAAATTGGTGGTGTTATGTAATCAACAATAAAAAAAATTATCTTTTGTCGAATAATATCAGTAAAATCCTAGTATATGCTACAAGTTGGGCGTGATTTTTAGAAAATGTCACCACAGCTTGTCGCCAAACTATTGATATACTGGGCAAATGTGTACGAGGCAGTGACACTAAAAGAGCAAAAGTAAAACTCTACTGTTTAAAAAAAATTTCTAACCAAATCTACAACTACAGACTACAAACTTTATTGTCTTCTCTAACATTGCCAATGCCAACAAATCCACTGTGTAAAGTATACTAGGTTGTAATAATATTAATATAGTTGAAAATTAAATGTGATTATTAAAATTGAAAGTCCAGTCTGAAGGATCGCACTAATGGCAGACTGTATTGAAGAGTGAGTTTTTCTATCTCTCAATTTTTCGGTTTATGAACATGATATTTTATTTTTGATGTGAAAATTAAAATGGTATTTTTCAATCTGCAGTTGGAGAATTAAAAAGTTGTGACTGTATGCTTACCTATCAGTCGGCACAAAAGCTCCTGTTTCTAAAATAAGCTGTACAAATAAAGCTAATTAAATGTTTCATACGAAATCTTTTATTCTACTTTACACCTACATTAATAAATGCAATATATCTAAAAAATTCAATAAAATATTGTCATTTGATGAAGCGGTGTATAAAGAATCAATATTTTGTGTTAAAAAGTTTCTTAATTTTATTGTTTTTGGTTAATTGTTGATTTATTACAAAATTTGTATCATCATTTGGTATAAAAATATAGGTGTCTGTAACATAATACAAACTAGTGTGTTCAATCATAAATCCTACTTCTCCATATGTGTAATGAAAAAAAATTTCTTCCCTGCAAAAATTAACTATCTATGCACATCATAATATGATTTTAAAAATTAATCATTCATTAATATAAATGGATGGTTCACTGTGTTAAAATGCATAATTTTCAATAATATTTTAAAGCTATTGAAAAAAATTTATATCTTCATTATTAATCCTCTCGTGAGTTTTGAAATATTGTGATTTTTTAATCTCTTCAATAGGCAGCAATGTAGTGGAAAGCCCCGTGGCGACATTGTTGCAGAACATAACCACGTTCTTGCACAAATATTTTTCCTTTGGGAAGTAAAACATTTTTCTTCTTTCGAAATATTTTATATTTTCTTCTGAATTATTCAGAAGACTCCTTTCTCGTGCATCGGAGTGGAAAAAATTCTTGTGATTTTTCTATTCTCATTTGAGAATAATGAAAAATAAAGAATAATGAAATAGAACATTTGGATTTTTTTTCTGTAGAAATTTTTGTTCAGTTTTTTCATGTAGTTATTACTACTGATTTCCACATAGCTATTAAAATCCGATATTTTTAATACGATTTTATTTATTAAAGCTACTGAATCTCGAAATGAAAACACATTTAGTACCCTCTTTTTGAAGAGTCCGATTCCCGGGATTTGGTTGTCAATCTTTTTTTTTCGGTACTTACTGCTACAGATTTCGCGATTTTTTTAAAATTTTAATTAATCTGATGATTAATTACAAAAGACGAGAATATTTCCCATAATATTAGAATAAGAAAATATTACATATTCAGTTTAAAAAATTATTTGATTCGATTTTTTTTTAAATTTATTTATTTTGAAGTTAACGCTTCTCTTACTTCAAATAAGTAACATGTATATTTGTTATTTTTAAGCATCTTGCAGAAAAATATTAGTATAAGAGAGGTGTGTCGCAGAAAGCAGGAAAAAATTCTGCCACATGGGTGAAAAGTTGTATATATTGGAATGCATTATTTTCATAATAGTAAAATCCGACTAATCATAGTATTTATGTATTTTTTATTAATTAGTTGTTTTTATGTTGTTAACTAAATTTAAGGATTTATTTATTAATTTGTGCTTACATTATTATTATAGACTTAACCTTTTCATCATTGAACATTCAAATGATTAAATCTGAATTTATTATTTAGAGACTATTAGAAGTTACTTAAGTAAGAAGACATTAATCAAAGAAACTGGACTATCCTATTTAATTTTATTTTCGTTTTTTAAAAGCCTTTGAAGGTGTTTTTTTTATTCAAGTTTTGTAAAAAGTGCTTAATTTTCTATCTTTTAAAAAGAGATTTTTTCTTTGCCGTATTGACTGTAGTTCTAAATTACAAAAAATGCAAGATTTTCACAATTTTTTCTGCCATATTTATCAGAAACTAGTTATTTTATCAAGATTATGTGAAGTTTTTGAAAATGTTTTTGAATTTTATTGACATTTCTTTAAACAATATGAGAGAAATAGTTTTTATTACGGCACAGATCCTAGTTATGAATTATTTTGCTTTGGAAAGTGATTTAAAATATTTTTGAGTTCTTAAAAAATACTTAAAAGGTGCTTATTTTTTGTTAAAGAAATCTCACTACGCACCTTGTATAACTAACTTTTATATGCTTGTTTGAATGTGTACTTGGACCAATAATGGAATTTTAAGTCCTGATGATAAATAAAAAGGTTTTTTTTCCTCCAAGTTATTCCTTGTCACTCGCTATTTAAACCACTTGCTTATTTTCTTCTTTTTATTAACTGAAATATAGTTTAGCATTATAGTAAACTTTTCTTTTCGTTACTCGTCTAGATATTTTGCCAAATTTCTGGAAAGATCCTCCACTCAAATCCAGCCACATTCTTGGATATTTCTTATAGCTTCAGAACTTACGATATTCTCTAGTTTGCAAACAAAATACCCCTGATGACTCTACTAAAGAAGACTTCGGTAAAAGTTTTAATGCATAATTTCTCTTATTTATTTAGAATATTGGGTACTTTTCTGCTTGCCAGGTACAATTGAATTCAAATATACTTTTTATTATTTATTTTTTGGGGTAGTTTGTCTGTGTGTAAAAAATAAATAAATAAAAATAATTTAAGCACCTAGCTAACGGAACTGGCCCATATTTTCTTTTTACTTGCTTTTAAATGTTTATATTCGTAAAATTGCTTTTACGTTGCATTAAGATGTAGATAACCAACACAAAGACCAGAAGGATTTGAGGTAATATTTATGAATAAAATATCATGTAAAATAAACTTGTCAATAATAAGTCACAGAACTCCCATGCTTTATCTATCTTTCTATTTAGTATTGATGCGATTTGCTGACACAAAATAATTTGTTAGTTGAATTATAGGATATTGAAAAATTATGCCTTCATCTTAGCTGCAAATTAATTTTTTTATATTTACTTATGAAATGGTATGTTACTAGAAAACGATGAAGCAACATCTTTTTGTGGCCAGGGAAGTTAAGGACCCTTAATTGTGTGATCAACAGCCTAATTGTGGCAATGTAGTCAGTATTGTACACAGGTCATCTTTACTTCCCAAACAAGCTGGTACCATTTCTTTTTTGACAAGCTGGTACCCATCAATCTGAAGGGCTTCAAGTTGCCATTAATAATTGCACCCTAGTTCTTCATAACAGTTTAATATCTTACTCACTGACAAATTGCAGCTAATTTGCAAGTATAAGCAGATATAAAATTGATAAATCAGTAATATATTGATGCATTTCATCTAATGCAAATATTAGAAGCATGATATTTTTTATTGAAGTAAATGAATAACACACCTATTTATGATCTAATCCAAGAATGAAACTAATTTACAAATTCAGAAAAAGATAAAATAAGTAAGTAACATTTAAAATAATAAATCAAAATAAAAAAACGCCTACAGCAGCTAAATACAACTTTGTTTTATTTTAATTTATAAAATCAGAAAAACAATTCTAGCAGAAAACAAAAATTATAAAAAATTTGAGATATGTGTGTTAGCAGGACAGTACATCATGAGGGGACACACTACCTGCTAACACGCACAAGAGCCTCTCTGTTGTCAGTGGTAAAACCGAGGCCCCATCATGGAAAATCAAATAAGAAAAAACAATTAGAAAAATTTATATATAAATGCAAAGAAAAATAAATGACAAACAATCACAAAGTAAGTCTTAGTAATGACTTAAAAGTACACAAAATAAGACTTGAAAGTACACAAAATAAGTTTTTTTTTAATGCGGTAAAATATGGGTTAAAAAAATTGTGGGTATAACAAGAATTTGAGAAAACCCTCCATACATCAGAAATACAATTTTTTTTCCTTAAATAAATTAATTTGCATCTTAATATTACAAAAAAAGAAATTGAAAAAAAAAAGTTGGTTATATTTCACTATAAAAAGTTTCGATATATTTATTTTTAGTACAAGCATTGTAAACTTTTTATATTTGAACTTTCTTTAAAAATGAACTTTTTATTTTATTTTGAAGATTAAAATTTTTTTTTTTGTGTGTGTGTGTTTTTTATTTATTTATTTTTTTATATATATATATACTTGTGCTATATTGTGGTCATTTAGTCTTGGGTTAATGTTTTTTTTTGTTTGTATGTTTATATTTAAATAGTGCTATATGCTATATTTTTATCATTTCTTGCTACAGATAGGTCATTTAGCTTTGGGATAATGTTTTTTTGTGTGTATGTGTGTGTTTATACTTAATTAGTGCTATATTGTGCTGTATTTTTAACATTTTTTGTTAACATTTCTTGCTACAGATAGTTCACTTAGTCTTGGGATAATGTGGAAAATCCGAGTCTTGTATAAAGAATGTAGACATCGTAGTCGAGTAAAGAATGCTGACATCGCCATTATGTTATTATATCTCTCTTTTATGGAGGTCCTACCTGAAATTTGAAGTAGGATTTCTTTTTATGTTTGTTTTCAATTAAAAATCCATGTTTTTCTTGTATCTTCTCTTTGCTCTATAATATGTACATAATGATTTAATACTCCTTTAAAAAAAATTGTGTGTTTTATTGTATCCTTCTAGTACTAGTTATTAGTAAGCATTTTTTTTTATTCTTGTTTTTAATAGTTATTTTGGACTATACCTGCACCTTTTTTTTGTAGACAGGAGGAATTATAGAGGTTAAGGCTTTACAATTTCAAGACAAATAGAATTATGGTTATAATCATAGGCGTTGTTGGTGCAATGAATGGTAGATAGTTGTCACCTTCAGTAATTCGAAATCCC
Organism: Parasteatoda tepidariorum; assembly: GCF_043381705.1. NCBI lineage: Eukaryota > Metazoa > Arthropoda > Arachnida > Araneae > Theridiidae > Parasteatoda > Parasteatoda tepidariorum. Next base: position 6,232,875 of record NC_092211.1, read on the forward strand.
AGAAAGCCCCCCCCCCCCCTAATATTTAAAATACATAAAAAAATTAAATGAATTTTCATTAGTTTAAATTTAACTTATTTAAAACAAAGTAAGGAATCAAAAAAATGTAAACATTTTGCAGGTGGAATATTTTTTTTTCAGAAGGGAAGTGTTTAAAACTTATCTAACTGAATATTTTAGTTTCATTCCCCTTAAAAATTGGACATGTGACAAGTGACAATAGGGTCATTACTGTGCACAGGCCACCTTTACTTCCCAGACAAATTAATAGTTATTGTGTTAATTTTTATTTTAATGACTCTCCCAAATTCAAATCATTTAAGATCCGGTACTCTTATATAAATATTTTTGAAGAAAAAAAATAATCATTATAGAACATATTAAGAATTTAAAATAGGAGGTATAAAAAGGCATATATTTTAATTTTAAATTAATTATTTTTTTAAATGTTTCCAATGACTTTTTGATTTACACTTGTTCATGTTTCGAAAAACATTTTAAATAAATCCCTAAAGTCATTTATGTCTATTGGATACTTGAAAATGTCGAGAATGTGCAAAGGCATTTGATCATCCACTTCTTTACAAAGAACAACAATGTCTTCGGTTTTCCTGTATTTTGATACAAAATATTATATGAAACCTAGCTGAATCTGATCAGACTTGTTATTATATGTTAATGAATTAACGGTATTCATAAATCTGATTTTAAAATTTTGAATTACACTATCTATCAACGTTTCCCCTGGCAAACACTTGAATTTTGTGTTCTTTAGCCCCTTAACAGTGACATATATTTCAGAAAAATGGGGAAAAAATTTGACGGTTTAATTCTTTTATTTATAGTACTATAAAAGTTAGAAAATGGTTTTTTATTGCAAAAATAAATTTTTAAATGCAATAATTATAGTATTTATAATTTTTACATACACATAAAAAAGTAATGGATTACATGCACATCTTATTCAATGAGAGCAAATGAAACAAAATTTTGATGCTAAATATGATATAACTAGTATAATATAATATCAAAACACAACAATATGATTTTCAATACATAAATTTTACAAATTTTTTACAGTATGGTATATCCCCAAACCCCACCCACATTTCCCTCCCTGGAATGAAGTTGTAATCCATGAAAAACTAGAACCACTATTGTCATCTGTTAGGAAAATAGTGAATTTAGCATCCTAAAGTAGAAACAAACTCAGCTTGGGCTTCACAAAATAGAAACGTTAATTTTTGTCCTGCCCGAAGTCANCTATGTCTGTTCTGTTATTATCAAACCTACATATCTAAAAAACTAGAATGTGTTGGAATTTGAAAACTTGTTTATCCATCCATCCTCATTCCTTCTACAAATTTAAATGTTTAAATTATTTTCTACAGAAAAATCATTGAAAAATTAAACTGTTTTGCTGTTACACTTGAAAAAAAAACAAAGATGGATTGAATTTGCAAAGCAAGTGTACCATTGTTGGAGAGAACATGATAATTTTTTTTTTAAAGTTATAAATAATACAGTAAGAGCTGTGATGGCTTAGGGGATAGAACGTTTGCTTACCAATTATTTAAATTTAAAAAATGATCCAATTTTTAATTTAAAAAATGAAGGAAAAAAATCTCTGAGAAAGAAACTATTTAATTTACACTACATATTTTTAATGAAAAAGAAAATTAATCTTTTATTATCTGATCTTTCATTATCTGATATGTTAATAAGTTAATGAAGATTTAATTTTTATAGTTTTTATTTCTAACTCAATATCATTCATACAAATCACTTGAGCATATTATGTTGTTGTTGTTTTTTAAAGATTTTTCACCGGATTTTGTAGCATAATTAGTTTTTATTTTTAAGGTATAAAGTTTTTTATTCTTTTTCTAAATAAAATTTTGTATTTTTTTTATGACTTTTTGTAGGAAAACTGTAGATTGTGATTCTGAACATGTTAGAGCACGCAAGAAAATCAAGCATATGAAGAAGAAAAAAGCTAAACACAAAAGTGTTACTCCAAATACAACTAGTGAAACATTTGTAGTTCCAGAAAAGTATAACTAATATAAATTTCCTTTTCTTTTTAAAATACCTTAATACAGTTGTTATGTGTAAGTGTATAATTCTTTTAAAACAGCTGTAGATCAGTTCCATTCGGGAAAATATGCTTATGATTGTTAAGTTTTTACTGAAATTGTATTTTAAAACATTTCATTAGGGAATGAAATTTATCAAATTAGTGTTGAAATTTAGTGTATAAAAAATACAATTTGTTAGTCTGGGAGAGTTTTTCTCAAGCTCATGAAATACTGCAAAATACTATTTATTTTATGCAAAACAAATTTTTTATGATGATAATTGTCTTGTAATTTGTTTTGAAATTAGTGGTGTTATGTAACCAACAATAAAAAAAATTATCTTTTGTCGAATAATATCAGTAAAATCCTAGTATACGCTACAAGTTTGGTGTGATTTTTAGAAAATGTCACCACAGCTTGTCGCCAAACTATTGGTATGCTGGGCAAATGTGTACGAGGCAGTGGCACTAAAACAGCAAAAGTAAAACTCTACTGTTTAAAAAAAATGTCTAACCAAATCTACAACTACAGACTACAAACTTTATTGTCTTCTCTAACATTGCCAATGCCAACAAATCCACTGTGTAAAGTATACTAGGTTGTAATAATATTAATATAGTTGAAAATTAAATGTGATTATTAAAATTGAAAGTCCAGTCTGAAGGATCGCACTAATGGCAGACTGTATTGAAGAGTGAGTTTTTCTATCTCTCAATTTTTCGGTTTATGAACATGATATTTTATTTTTGATGTGAAAATTAAAATGGTATTTTTCAATCTGCAGTTGGAGAATTAAAAAGTTGTGACTGTATGCTTACCTATCAGTCGGCACAAAAGCTCCTGTTTCTAAAATAAGCTGTACAAATAAAGCTAATTAAATGTTTCATACGAAATCTTTTATTCTACTTTACATCTACATTAATAAATGCAATATATCTAAAAAATTCAATAAAATATTGTCATTTGATAAAACGGTGTATAAAGAATCAATACTTTGTGTTCAAAAGTTTCTTAATTTAATTGTTTTTGGTTAATTATTGATTTATTACAAAATTTGTATCATCATTTGGTATAAAAATATAGGTGTCTGTAACATAATACAAACTAGTGTGTTCGATCATAAATCCTACTTCTCCATATGTGTAATGAAAAACAATTTCATCCCTGCAAAAATTAACTATCTATGCACATCATAATATGATTTCAAAAATTAATCATTCATTAATATAAATGGATGGTTCACCGTGTTAAAATGCATAATTTTCAATAATATTTTAAAGCTAATGAAACAAATTTATATCTTCATTATTAATCCTCTCGTGGATTTTGAAATATTGTGATTTTTTAATCTCTTCAATAGGCAGCAATGTAGTGGAAAGCCCCGTGGCGACATTGTTGCAGAACATAACCACGTTCTTGCACAAATATTTTTCCTTTGGGAAGTAAAACATTTTTCTTCTTTCGAAATATTTTATATTTTCTTCTGAATTATTCAGAAGACTCCTTTCTCGTGCATCGGAGTGGAAAAAATTCTTGTGATTTTTCTATTCTCATTTGAGAATAATGAAAAATAAAGAATAATGAAATAGAACATTTGGATTTTTTTTCTGTAGAAATTTTTGTTCAGTTTTTTCATGTAGTTATTACTACTGATTTCCACATAGCTATTAAAATCCGATATTTTTAATACAATTTTATTTATTAAAGCTACTGAATCTCGAAATGAAAACACGTTTAGTACCCTCTTTTTGAAGAGTCCGATTCCCTGAATTCCGTTGTCGATTTTTTTTTCGGTACTTACTGCTACAGATTTCGCGATTTTTTTTATTTTAATTAATCTGATGATTAATTACAAAAGACGAGAATATTTCCCATAATATTTGAATAAGAAAATATTACATATTCGATTAAAAAAATTATTTGATTCGATTTTTTTTTTATTTTTTATTTTGAAGTTAACGCTTCTCTTACTTCAAATAAGTAACATGTATATTTGTTATTTTTAAGCATCTTGCAGGAAGATATTAGTATTAGAGAGGTGTGTCGCAGAAAGCAGAAAAAAATTCTGCCACATAGGTGAAAAGTCGTATATATTGGAATGCATTATTTTCATAATAGTAAAATCCGACTAATCGTAGTATTTATGTATTTTTTATTAATTATTTGTTTTTATGTTGTTAACTAAATTTAAGAACTTATTTATTAATTTGTGCTTACATTATTATTATAGACTTAACCTTTTCATCATTGAACATTCAAAAGATTAAATCTGAATTTATTTTTTAGAGACTATTAGAAGTTACTTAAGTAAGAAGACATTAATCGAAGAAACTGGACTATCCTATTTAATTTTATTTTCGTTTTTTAAAAGCCTTTGAATGTGCTTTTTTTATTCGAGTTTTGTAAAAAGTGCTTAATTTTCTGTCTTTTAAAAAGAGATTTTTTCTTTGCCATATTGATTGCGTTCTAAATTACAAAAAATGCAAGATTTTCACAATTTTTTCTGCAATATTTGTCAGAAACTAGTTATTTTATCAAGATTATGTGAAGTTTTTGAAAATGTTTTTGAATTTTACATTTCTTTAAACGATATGAGAGAAATAGTTTTTATTACGGCACAGATCCTAATTATGAATTATTTTGTTTTGGAAAGTGATTTAAAATATTTTTGAGTGCTTAAAAAATACTTAAAAGGTGCTTATTTTTTGTTGAAAAGATCTTGCTACGTACCTTGTATAACCAACTTTTATATGCTTGTTTGAATGTGTACTTGGACCAATAATGGAATTTTAAGCTCTGATGATAAATAAAAAGGGGTTTTTTTTTCCTCCAAGTTATTCCTTGTCTGTTTAAACCGCTTGCTTATTTTCTTCTTTTTATTAACTGAAATATAGTTTAGCATTATTGTAAACTTTTCTTTTCCTTACTCATCTAGATTTTTTGCCAAATTTCTGGAGAGATCCTCCACTCAAATCCAGCCACATTCTTGGATATTTCTTGTAGCTTCAGAACTTACGACATTCTCTAGTTTGCAAACAAAATACCCCTGATGACTCTACTAATGAAGACTTCGGTAAAAGTTTTAATGCATAATTTCTCTTATTTATTTAGAATATTGGGTACTTTTCTGCTTGCCAGGTGCAATTGAATTCAAATATACTTTTTATTATTTATTTTTTGGTGTGTTTTGTCTGTGTGTAAAAAATAAATAAATAAAAATAATTTAAACACCTAGCTAACGGAACTAGCCCATATTGCTTTTTACTTGTTTTTAAATGTTTATATTCGTAAAATTGCTTTTACGTTACATTAAGATGTAGATAACCAACACAAAGACCAGAAGGATTTGAGGTAATATTTATGTATAAAATATCATGTAAAATAAACTTGTCAATAATAAGTCACAGAACTCCCATGCTTTATCTATCTTTCTATTTGGTATTGATGCGATTTGCTGACACAAAATAATTTGTTATTTGAATTATAGGATATTGAAAAATTATGCCTTCATCTTAGCTGCAAATTAATTTATTTCTCTTTTATTTACTTATGAAATGGTATGTTACTAGAAAACGATAAAGCAACATCTCATTGTGGCCAGGAAGGTTAAGGCCCCTTACTTGTGTGATCAACAGCCTAATTGTGGCAATGTAGTCAGTATTGTACACAGGTCATCTTTACTTCCCAAACAAGCTGGTACCATTTCTTTTTTGACAAGCTGGTACCCATCAATCTGAAGGGCTTCAAGTTGCCATTAATAATTGCACCCTAGTTCTTCATAACAGTTTAATATCTTACTCACTGACAAATTGCAGCTAATTTGCAAGTATAAGCAGATATAAAATTGATAAATCAGTAATATATTGATGCATTTCATCTAATGCAAATATTAGAAGCATGATATTTTTTATTGAAGTAAATGAATAACACACCTATTTATGATCTAATCCAAGAATGAAACTAATTTACAAATTCAGAAAAAAGACAAAATAAGTAAGTAGCATTTAAAATAATAAATCGAAATGGAAAAACGTCTACAGCAGCTAAATCCAACTTTTTTATTTTAATTTATAAAATCAGAAAAACAATTCCAGAAGGAAAAAAAAATTGAGATATGTGTGTTAGCAGGACAGCACTTCATCAGGGGACGCACTACCTGCTAACACGCACAAGAGCCTCTCTGTTGTCAGAGGTAAAACCGAGGCCCCATAATGGAAAATCAAATAAGAAAAAGCAATTAGAAAAATTGATATATATATGCAAAGAAAAATAAATGACAAATAATCACAAAGTAAGTCTTAGTAATGACTTAAAAGTACACAAAATAAGACATGATAAGAAAATGACCACAAATAAGAAAAATAAATAAAGGTACAGTTAGAATAGCCACATCAAAATTGTCAAATCATTAAGAAAGCTTTATAAATGAATCAAGTGTGGACCCCTTTTTTAGAAAAATTCAATGAGTAAAATCTATTTATGATTTGGTTAAATTAGGAACTTCATTCATTGAAGGGATAATTTCTCCCCTCCCAAAAGTATGAGTTTGTGGCGCCCTTGCTAGAGAACTCTGATAAATAACCGAATTGTTATATACAAAATCGCTAAGTGAGTTGTAATATGTGTCTTAATGTTTACACTTTACAGATCTATATCTTAATAAATTAGCATTAAAGAGAATTATTTTTGAATTGAGGGCTCATTTCAGAATTTGAATGGAATTTTATATAAGTTTTAAAAGAAAGCGTTAACCCGTATTTTACCATCGTCCTATATGGAGGACAGCAACAATTTGTTTAATTTTTACTGCCGGTATTGTTATATTCAATTATTTTTCACTTCTAAAATAAAATTTAGATAGATTAACATTAATTAAACTTATTTTATGACTAATACTATTTAGTTTTTTGTATATTTTTTTTTTTTAGATTTTTGAAAATAGCTATTTTTTACTATTTTATTTGACGTGAATTAAAATTTAATTTGAAATAATTACAAGAAGAAAATTATAAATTTGCTTTGAAATTTATTAACCCCAAGCCTTTAATATTACATTTGAGTTAACCAAAGAGGCTTGATTGCAAAATATTTCGTAGTGGATTGGATAGGACAGCTTGTATATGCTAGACCATTAAAGTTTTGGACAGTTACTTGAATGTGATGTTTTACTTGTTTAAATAGCATGTGAGGGAATTTTTTTCAAAAAATTTAAATTGTTTTTAAATGTGGTAAAATATGGGTTAAAAAAATTTTTGGTATAAGAAGAATTTGAGAAAACCCTCCATACATCAGAAATACAATTTTTTTTCCTTAAAAATAAATTAATTTGCATTTTAATATTACAAAAAAAGAAATTGAAAAAAAAAGTTGGTTATATTTCACTATAAAAAGTTTTGATATATTTATTTTTAGTACAAGCATTGTAAACTTTTTATTTTATTTTGAAGATTAAAATTTTGTGTTTGTGTGTGTGTGTTTATACTTGTGCTATATTGTGGTCATTTAGTCTTGGGATAATGTTTTTTTTGTGTATGTGTGTGTTTATACTTAATTAGTGGTATATTGTGCTGTATTTTTAACATTTTTTGTTAACATTTCTTGCTACAGATAGTTCATTTAGTCTTGAGATAATGTGGAAAATCCGAGCCTTGTATGAAAGAATGTTGACATCCACTGAATCCTACCTGAAATTTAAAGTAGAATTTCTTTTTATGTTTGTTTTCAATTAAAAATCCATGTTTTTCTTCTATCTTTTCTTTGCTCCATAATATGTACATAATGATTCAATACTCCTTTTAAAAAAATTTCGTGTTTTATTGTATCCTTCTAGTATTAGTTATTACTAAACATTTTTTTTATTCTTGTTTTTAATAGTTATTTTGGACTATCCCTACACCATTTTTTTGTGGGCAGGAGGGATCATAGACGTTAAAGCTTTACAATTTCAAGACCAATAGAATTATGGTTATAATCATAGGCGTTGTTGATGCAATGAATGGTAGATAGTTGTCACCTTCAGTAATTCGAAATCTCAAAAAGTCCCCCCCCCTTAATATTTAAAATACATAAAAAAAATTGAATGAATTTTCATCAATTTAAATTTAACTTATTTAAAACAAAGCAAGGAATAAAAAAAATTTAAAAATTTTGCTGGTGGAATATTTTTTTTCAGAAGGGAAGTGTTTAAAACGTATCAAACTGAATATTTTAGTTTCATTCCCCTTAAAAATTGGACACTTGACAGGTGACAATAGGGTCATTACTGTGCACAGACCACCTTTACTTCCCAGACAAGTTAATAGTTATTGTGCTAATTTTTATTTTAATGACTCTCCCAAATTCAAATCATTTAAGATCCGGTACTCTTAAATAAATATTTTTTGAAGAAAAAAAAATAATCATTATGGAACATATTAAGAACATAAAATAGGAGGTATAAAAAAGCATATATTTTAATTTCAAATTAATTATTTTTTTAAATGTTTCCAATGACTTTTTGATTTACACTTGTTCATGTTTCGAAAAACATTTTAAATAAATTCCTAAAATCATATATGTCTATTGGATACTTGAAAATGTCCAGAACGTGCAAAGGCGTGATCATCCGCTTCTTTATAAAGAACAACAATGTCTTCGGTTTTTCTGTATTTTGATACAAAATATTATAATTATTTCAGAAAAATGGAAAAAAAAATTTTGACGGTTTAATTCTTTTATTTATAGTACTATAAAAGTTAGAAAATGGTTTTTTATTGCAAAAATAAATTTTTAAACGCAATAACTATAGTATTTATAATTTTTACATACTCATAAAAAAGTAATGGATTGCACGCACATCTTATTCAATTAGAGCAAATGAAACAAAATTTTGATGCTAAATATAATATTACTAGTATAATATAATATCAAAACACAACAAAATGATTTTCAGTACATAAATTTTACAAATTTTTTACAGTATGGTATATCCCCAAACCCCACCCACATTTCCCTCCCTGGAATGAAGTCATAATCCATGAAAAACTAGAACCACTATTGCCATCTGTTAGGAAAATAGTGAATTAAGCATCCTAAATTAAAAACAAACTCAGCTCGGGCTTCACAAGATAGAAACGTTAATTTTTCTCTTGCCCGTAGTCAGTTCGGGCGACACTGGCAAGGGGTTAATTGTTCTTCAAGTCAAATTTTTTGCAGTAACTGTATGTTATGTTATTCAGATGAGATATAGTACGGAAAGAAAAGGGAATTTCTTATATATTTTTGAACTGCTGCCACATTTTAAGCTTTTGTACTTGTGAATAATCATCATTCGATCTAGTAATATCTCAATATGTGTGCATTAAAATAATTTAGTTATCACATAAGTTAATTTTTACATGTTCATAGCTGCCCAACTCTACTGGATTTTTCCAGTTTCTCCTGATTTTATAAAAATTCTCCTGGTTTTTGTACATTTTAGAAAATTCCCTAAAATAGTGTAAGTTTCCTTAAAAAGTCCCTATAGAAATAGAATTTTTGTGCAGATTATCGCTTGCTTGAAATAAGTGTCACTAATGCGTAATGAAGTAAATCTCATTAACAAAATTCAGTTGACTATCTCTGAATTAAATTCCTATTACTATTCAAAAAGATGAATAAACATAATACGTAACATTTCAAGTTTATTTAATGTGAAATCATAACTGGAAAATTGTGCAGTTTTGCTATTTTGATGACTATAAAAATCCCTAAAACTCCCTATGTGTAAAATATTTTGTATATTTTGTAACAATTATCATGAAATTTATATTATTTCGTAAAATCAACTGGATTTTTTTCTTATACATGTTGGCAGCTATGCATGTTTTAAAGTTGTAATAATACTTTTCCATCAATTTATTATTCCTTGATATTTTTCTTTCAGATATCCAATAAGCAAATTGCGAAAGCCAAAAGCATTTACTACAGAGTTCTTCAAAATTGCTGTTGGTATAAGGTAGATGTTATTTTATAACTAAATTATAATTTATCAACCACATATTACTAGATTCCACATCGTATTTACACTGTGTTTTAATAATTATTTGTATATTTAAAAAAAAAGGAAGAAGTTACGGTAGTTGTTATATTTTAAAACAAAAAAGTAAAGTGAATTATTTTTAAATTGAGTTTTTGCTTCATATGACTAATGTGCAGAAATATGCATAACATATTTCCTAACATTAAAAGCCAAATTATTATCTTATTACCCATTAGCAATATGGGTCTTGGTTTGGATTTGATGGCGTCCACACACTTTTCAACTGTGTTCAAGAGTAATAGTAAACAGTGCCCATGCGTTGCTAAGGCGATTGCTGCTGTTTTTCTTTTCACTAGCAGGCATTTTTAATGTATTTACATCATAATAAATTAAAGTATTTCTATATTCTTTTTATTATTTACGTATAATGACTGCTTGACGATGATTTTAATATAAATATGAATGCTGAAGAAAGAAAAGTATTTTGTACAACTCATACATAGGCAGGATATGAAAATCAATCCGACAACAAACATCCGTTGAGACAGTTTTTGCAACCGATGATTTGAAATGATGTGGCGTTTAATGGAGTCAATCCAGAAAGAAAAAGCATTTGACCCATGGGTAACTAGTGATCGTAATAAGGGCGATCACAACTCTTTTGTTCATTTTTTTATCTTTTTTTTTTTACCACAACCTTGAATTGATTGCTGAATAAAATATATTTTTAGCTATTTCCTCTACATCTGCCTAACACATTATCATAGAATTCAAAAGCCGTTATATGGTTGCTGATGTTTTGATTTCATTAAAATTCTCGATTATTTCTCAGGCCTTTTTTTTCCGTCAATATATTTGAATGCGTAAGGCTAACAATAAGGAGCCTTTTCAATTAATTTAATCAATGAATAGCCAATATATGGATTCCTTAACTTTCCTTGACAAAAATTATTTTGACTTATGCATTTATTTTTCAAATTATGTGGAGCTCCAAAGAAATCTCCATTTTTATGTATATATGAATTATTAAATATTAAAATTTTGAAAAGGGCCTCAGATGCTTGCAGAGCTCACGGGATACCTCCTTTCACCAAGAAATCAAAAATGTAAGTGTCGTGTATATATTAAAATATAATTTTCTCCAAGGAAAATTAAGGAATCCATGTATTGGCTATTAATTGATAAAATTCAATGCCAAGACACTTTTCCTTAGCCTTACGTTTTCAAATGTATTGGTGGATAAGAAAGCGTGCGAAACAATAGAGAATTTTAATGTAATCAAAACATTTAGCAACCACCTAACGGTTTTTTGAATTCTATGCTAATGTGTTAGGCAGATGTAGAGGGAATCTCTAAAATTTGATTTTATTCTGCACTCAATTCAAGGATTGTGGTATAAAAAGATTACGCATTATATTAATGATTTTTATTTATTAAAAGAGGATTAAATAAAATAATATTTTGGTTTTTAATTATTAGGAAATGTGTTATGCATATTTAAGCGTGACAATAACTTATGAAATTTCTCTAAGTCTTTCTTAAACATCTGCTTCTATTGTTCAAAACAAAAAAATAATTTATTTTTTTTTTAAGTTACAATGTTTCCTGCAGTAAAATAATTCAATTTTTCAATCTTTAAAGGGGTTGTTGCTTAGGCATTGTTATGTATTTTAAATAAATTTATTTTAATTTTACGACTTAGACCAACCTTTGAGCTTTTTTTATTTAAGAAAATATAAAAAATAATATTCATTTTTTGTCCTTTTTGGCTACCTACTTGTTTTCTATTTTAATAAAATTTATATCTTTTAAGAGATGTGACTTAACCACCTCTTTTATACTAATATTTATTTTCTGGAAATATCTATTTTGCGGACAATTTTTAACAATCAAAATAAAACTTTTCTTCTTTCTTTTTTTAATTGAAGATTGTTTTTTAATATTGTTTTTGTCTGTAAATATTTGCTGAAATAAAGAAAGGAATGTAAAATTCAAAAATAAGAAATTTCAACTTATCATCTACTTATTTTAATTTTTTTATCAGTGATATTTATTGAATTATTAATAAAAATTCTTATGCTAATTAAATGTTATTTTATCAAAAACAAAAGGTTATTGTGTGAAAATTGATGTATATTATTGTTTCCTTGTTTTGTTTTTCTTATAATCTAATAACATGTATTGATCTCAGTATATTTTATCCAGAAAAATCTGTTTTTCGAACTTCTCAAAGTACTGTTGATTCAAAAGTGACACTTGTATAAAAGGTAATAAAATTATTCGTAAAATCATTTTAAAATTAGAACTTTCTGTCTACTAGTTTTTTTCCCTACTTTATTTTTATAAGGGTCTGGTTAGGTCTATAATATTTTATACAAAATTTCTATCAAAAGCTACTACATTCAAGGGACCGAAATTTTGGTTCACTATAACCTTTCCGCAAGCAATTTTAACTAATGGTTCCAAATCCCCCTCCCCCCTCCTTTTATTACACATTATTTAAATAAATGACCAAAAAAATGAAATACAGAAATGCCTGAAAAATTATATGTAGTAACAAAAATGTTTTAACTTTAATTTTTTATTACTCTTCGTCTTGCGTAATAAAATAAAATAAAAAACTTTATCTTTGGCCAATGAGCAATCCTCAACATCAGATATGAAAATACTTCCCGGCTTCCGTTAATTTTTCCTCAATTTATGTTATTCCGCTTTTTAAATCTGTCTAAGCAGACATTGGAGGACATAAAATTTGTCTCCCCAAATTGCTTATCATATTCATCGGCTTTGACTTGCAACATTCCTGATACTGGAAGATTGCTGCTTTTTTTAATGCTAAACCAATCCATTTTTGGTTCACTATATCTCCAAAAAATAACACCATGCATGTGTAGCGAGGCACGGTAGCGAACATTTCGTTCACTATAAATTGTGTTCAGTATAGTGGGTTTAAGGTATTAAAAATGATGAATTATTTTAATTGTGATCCCTGTAACAGACTTTACTGACTCAATCTGCAGCACTCTCTTTCAAATTTGTCTGTATCTTAAACACAATCATTAAGATATTAGCATAAAAATTAAGCCTAATCTAACAGACATTTAACTGAACACAATAAAAATGAATTTTATACAATCATGCTTTAGCTTTGCCCTAGTGGGGGAAAATACATACACTTATACTGTGTATATACTATTCTAATGTGTATAGTTTTTTTATTGTTTCATTTTTACTAGATACAGTCCTAGCAGCAAAGGCATGAAAAATTATAAGATTTTTATGGGGATAAAATATAGTCATACTTTTGAATGACTGGTCGCAAATCAAGTTACCCGAGTTAAACAAATATGAATACACAATTTTATGTAATTATATTAATTGGCTCTATTTAAAATAAGAACCAAAAAAAGCATTTTAATTTGTTACATTTTAAACAATACTCAAGTTTGAAAGAAAATAAAATCTTGATTTATTTATGCTACTTTGTCTTATATAGTAAATTTTGAATCGCATATTTGATGAATCAGTTTTTGAAGCACATAATTTGTAAAAATTTAATTGTAAATCCACTTTTTTTATCAATCTTGTTTCTACAGATTTCCCCATAGTTTTTAAATTTGAGATTTCTTATTTGATATAATACTATTAAGTTTCCCCAATTTCCAATCATGCAATTAAATTATCACTTAATGACTTGCTTTTTTTGTGACAGTTGCATTTCAAATGCAAGAGTTTTTCCCATTTTGAAACCAAGATTAAGATTTTTTGGGGGTAATAAGCTTTTTACGTGTGTAGTGTATCTACCACTACAAAAATATAATTCCCATTCACTAGTTTATAAGACATGTTAACTCGATTCTATGGAGGGGTACTTTGGAGGTCGGCATCTACTCTCCCCACATTGATGACTTTCGGACGTGATGTGAACACGCCTAACTTGAAAAAAACTCCCACTTCAGCAAGTCTAGGTCAGGTTTGAGCAAGTCTATCTTGAGAGTAACGCCGACTTCTATCTGAACTATTTACTTTGATGGGCGGTACACATTTAACAGTTGACGTGCTAGTTGTGTCTGCGACATTATCCACCTCCTTGCACTGTTGCTACTCAGTCTCGACTCGGTTGCTAATGGCAACACAAGAGCAAACACAACCGTGAAAATACAGTTCTCACGATCAGCAAAAGTACGGTGATCTTAATACAACTCTCCCAGCCTCTCACAAATCAACTTGTGGTATCCATTCATAGAATACTATCACAGATATAATTCTGGTGAGGGGGTACTGTAGTGTATGTACCACTACAAAAATATAATCCCAATTCCCTAGTATATAAGACATGTTAACTCGATTCTATGTTGGGGTACCTTTTCATAGATGAAGGTTGACATTGTCGATAACTAATCACTCCCCACACATGACACAAGTGATTTTTTTTCATGCTGTTGTGAAATGCTGCCATAATCACAAATTGCTTCAATGATATTGAAATTAGTGATATAAGAAAAAAGCTACTTTTTCTTAGGTGCATGTGTATTAATAATGAATATTATATTTATTAAAGTATATTAAAACTTAATATTTTCCACTAAGTATTTTTTCTTTTTCTCAAATTCAAACAATATATTTTATGCAAATACTCTGACTCATAATTATAAATAAAATTATATTTTATTAGGATTTAGTTCTGGATGGAGTTCAAGGTGACTTGAAACAAGCACTGAATATCATGGCTGAAAAACAAATGAGAATTCATACACCTCTAGAGGAAGTGATTTTGCTCATAGAACACTGTGTTCAGTGATGCATATTTTATTTTGGTTTTTTGTAATTTTGTAAGATTTTTTGTTAATTAAGTTCATAACATTAATAAAAAACTAATCACCAGCTATTATGCTTCTGTACATTTTAAGTATGCTAATAAATGCAGTCTAATCAATGCCTTTGAAGCTCTAAACTCAAATGATGATGCTCTGTTTCAAAACATTAAAATTTTTATCGCAAAATTTTTGAGTTAACCGCTTTCCTTAACAATTTTTTTGAAAAGAAAATGTTAAAAATCAGCATATTTTTTTTTTATTTCGTTAATAAATGCGAGGAACTAAAACAAAACATAATACACACGTTCTAAGTTGACATTTTAATTTTTTATGCGTAATAAAATATTTAATTTACCCTCAGTTTACTGTCCCAAATGATGTCGGTCGAATGAAAAAAGTTAAATATGAGTCTTTGTATAGGTTCACATCTTCAGCATCTGAAAAATCATCTGCATTACTTTCGCTCGCGAACGGCACTTTTTTTTTACTATTTTTTACGATGTAAATTCATCAACCATCGTCTGTACAACTGTCTGAAGTCCTACAAATAGCAAAACTCCCCAAGAAAATTGGCACTTTTCCAATCACAGTAGATTATTATTTTTTGTTTTGCTTCTGGCTGAATAAAAACGTGATAAAATAAAATGCATTGACGAACTCTGCACTCTGCTATACCCGAGTTTACTCAGGAAAATAAATATTTGCACTACATGCATACCACTCAGGATAGTCAGGGAAACAGTTAAAAAAAAAAGATTTTTTAGTTTATTCTAGTTAAAAAAAGTTTAATTATTAAAGTTTAGTTATTAGTTATTTAGTTCAATTTAAAATGAAGTACACAAAGCATAAAGAAAAGAAAGTCATTGCAATAATTGGGCCAGTTTAGCCTGGTTGACAAGGCGCTGGACACACATTCGCGAGATCGAGAGTTCTAATCCAGCCGACTAAAGACTTCTCGTGTAGTAAATGGTGACTAGTTCATGTTTAATCTATCGGATTACAAAGTCCTCCATAATCTCATAACAAATTATGCAGCTGGGGGTACTGAATTGGAGATTGATCTTTCGCTGGTTCAGGTCAAAATTATGATCTTTGGATGTATGAATGGGTCTGCCCTATAAACTGGGTTGGCAGAAGTGGAATTCTTGGCCATAGATGGCACCACTGGAAGTCAAGAACAATCACAACCTTAGCCTTAATAGTTGAGCCTACAACAACAACTACTGTGATGCCACAATTGGCATTACATATTTATTTCCTATCCTTTTAAATATCTTTGATTACTTAAGCTTATTTTTATTAATGGAATTAGATTTAAAATAAATCAAAGGCTTAATCTTCTTAAAACGAACACAAAATATTTATTCTTTGCTTATAGATCAATGTAACGGATACTTTTTATTTCATTACTAATGCAGACTTATTAATTCACTGTCGCCTCTAAACGAAAACAAAAATCTGTTTATAACTTTTTATTCTAATTTCTAACCGCAAAAATGTTTCTGTTGCATGGTTGTAATAATTCTCATAAATTTATTGGCGACTCGTGATCGCCAAGGTATTATTTTAAACCCAATATTGATATGCTGGTTGGCTTTGTTTTGGCTGTATTATAATTTATTAAATCGCCAATTTTGGATCTCCTACCCATGCTTCTGTGTCCGTTGGGAACAAATTACACGTACTTTTTAATTTGGCTTTTGATTAGGCAGGTTGTGGGGGATTTATCTCCCATGGCCTGTCCTTATTAATATTATTATGCAAAACTTATTCAACTGAAATTCTTATGAATGATATTTATATTTTGTAACTCGAGCTCTGCAAATATACTACTAAATAAAAGCTTTTTTATTAGTTCTGATCCGGTTCAAGTATTCTTTTCATCACCCTTCTGTTTTCATCGCAATCTTCAATTTGTCAGTATTCTTCAACTGGCCCACTATACTATACCAATACTAACTCCAACCACCTGAATATCCATCACCACTTAAATTGGCACCCTGAATAATCCTTCTCCATAACTACATTGCAAATTTTTTTTTTTTTTTTAATTTCTAAGTAGATGTGTTATGGAAATAATGAGTTTTATTATTTGACTGCAAGGAAAGATTGTGTTCATAAGAAATAATTGTATTTTTTTTTTCCAACTGTCACCAAAACAAGGAAGAACTNTTTTTTCACCAAAAACAAAAGGTTATTGTGTGAAAATTGATGTATATTATTGTTTCTTTGTTTTGTTTTTCGTATTGTCTAATAACATGTATTGATCTTAGTATATTTTATCCAGAAAAATCTGTTTTACGAAATTGGCAAAGTACTGTTGATTCAAGAGTGACACTTGTATAAAGGGTAATAAAATTATTCGTAAAATCATTTTAAAATTCGAACTTTCTGTCGACTAGTTTTTTTGGGGGTAATAATCTTTTTACGTGTGTAGTGTATCTACCACTACAAAAATATAATTCCCATTCACTAGTTTATAAGACAAGTTAACTTGATTCTATGGAGGGGTACTTTGGAGGTCGGTAGTCAGGTTTGAGCAAGTCTATCTTGACAGTAACGCCGACTTCTATCTGAACACGCCTACTTTGATGGCCGATCCACATTTAACAGTTGACGTGCTAGTTGTGTCTTCGACATTATCCACCTTGCACTGTTGCTACTCAGTCTCGACTCGACTGCTAATGGCAACACGAGAGCGACCACGACCGTTAAAATACAGTTCTCACGATCAGCAAAAGTACAGTGATCTTAATACAACTCTCCCGACCTCTCACAAGTCAACTTGTGGTATCCGTTTATAGATTACTATCACGGATATAATTCTGATGACGGAGTACTGTAGTGTATGTACCACTACAAAAATATAATCCCAACTCCCTAGTATATAAGACATGTTAACTCGATTCTATGTTGGGGTACCTTTTCATAGATGAAGGGTGACATTGTCGATAACTAATCATTCCCCACACATGACCTGAGTAGTTTTTTTTTCATGCTGTTGTGAAGTGCTGCCATAATCACAAATTGCTTCAATGATATTGAAATTTGTGATATAAGAAAAAAGCTACTTTTTCTTAGGTACATGTATATAAATATTATATTTATTAAAATATATTAAAACTTAATATTTTCCACTAAATATATTTTTTTCTTGTTCTCAAATTCAAACAATATATTTTATGCAAATACTCTGACTCATAATTATAAATAAAATTACATTTTATTAGGATTTAGTTCTGGATGGAGTTCAAGATGACTTGAAACAAGCACTGAATATCATGGCTGAAAAACAAATGAGAATTCATACACCTCTAGAGGAAGTGATTTTGCTCATAGAACACTGTGTTCAGTGATGCATATTTTATTTTGGTTTTTTGTAATTTTGTAAGATTTTTTGTTAATTAAGTTCATAACATTAATAAAAAACTAATCACCAGCTATTATGCTTCTGTACATTTTAAGTATGCTAATAAATGCAGTCTAATCAATGCCTTTGAAGCTCTAAACTCAAATGATGATGCTCTGTTTCAAAACATTAAAATTTTTATCGCAAAATTTTTGAGTTAACCGCTTTCCTTAACAATTTTTTTGAAAAGAAAATGTTAAAAATCAGCATATTTTTTTTTTATTTCGTTAATAAATGCGAGGAACTAAAACAAAACATAATACACACGTTCTAAGTTGACATTTTAATTTTTTATGCGTAATAAAATATTTAATTTACCCTCAGTTTACTGTCCCAAATGATGTCGGTCGAATGAAAAAAGTTAAATATGAGTCTTTGTATAGGTTCACATCTTCAGCATCTGAAAAATCATCTGCATTACTTTCGCTCGCGAACGGCACTTTTTTAACTCTTTTTTCCGCTGTAAATTCATCAACCATCGTGTATACAACTGTCTGAAGTCCCACAAATAGCAAAACTCCCCAAAAAAATTGGCACTTTTCCAATCACAGTAGATTATTATTTTTTGTTTCGCTTCTGGTCGAATAAAAACGTAATAAAACAAAACGCATTGACAAACTTTGCTATACCCGAGTTTACTCGAGATAATAAATATTTGCAATACGTGCATACCACTCGGGATAGTCAGGGAAACAGTTAAAAAAAAAAGATTTTTTAGTTTATTTTAGTTTTCAATTTAAAATGAAGTACACAAAGCATAAAGAAAAGAAAGTCATTGCGATAATTGGGCCAGGATAGCCTGGCTGACAAGGTGCTGGACACATATTCGCGAGAACGAGGGTTCTAATCCAGCCGACTAAAGACTTCTCGTGTAGTAAATGGTGACTAGTTCCTGTTTAATCTATCGGGTTACAAAGTCCTCCATAGTCTCATAACAAATTATGCAGCTGGGGGTACTGAATTGGAGATTGATCGTTCGCTGGTTCAGGTCAAAATTATGATCTTTGGATGTATGAATGGGTCTGCCCTATACACTGGGTTGGCAGAAGTGGAATTCTTGGCCATAGATGGCGCCACTGGAAGTCAAGGACAATCACACCCTTTTCCTTAATGGTTGAGCCTATGACAACAACTACATTGCAATATATATATTTTTTTTAATTTCACAGTAGATGTGTTATGGAAATAATGAGTTTTATTATTTGACTGCAAGGAAAGATTGTGTTCATAAGAAATAATTGTATTTTTTTTTTCCAACTGTCACCAAAACAAGGAAGAACTTAGCATCTGTATATTCTTTGTATATGTAATGTACATAAAATTGTTTGTGTTTGATATAAATTATTTTTCGAAAAATGAGTTCACCAATTTAAAGAAAGTTTTTTTTTTTTTAAAGAAAAAACATGAAACTAGTTATCATTTTTGTGTAAAATTTAACATGTTTATCTATTATAAAAAATCTGTGTTTATAGGAGGGAGTGTAGCATTTTTTAAAAGTGCTTATGTTTATTTGCATTTTTTAAAAGCCCTTAAAGATGCTTTTTTTTATTCGTTGTTCGTAAAAAGGGCTTAATTTTCTATCTTTTAAAATGAGATTTTTTTTCTTTGCTGTGTTGATTGTCGTTCTAAATTATAAAAAATACATGATTTTTCACAATTTCTCTTCGATATTTATCAGAAATCAGAAATTTATTTTATCATGTTTATGTGAAGTTTTTGGAGAAAAAAAAATTATTTTATGTTTTTAAATTTAGAACTTTAAACAATAAAATAATGTTATTTAATTTTAATAGACAATTATTTTATTTTTAATGAACGAAAGTAATTTTTATTACTGCACAGATCCTAAATTTTTTTTTTTTTTTGGAGGGGGGAGTGATTTAAAAAAAAATTTGAGTGCTTTAAAAGGTGCTTATTTTTTGTTGAAAAGTCTGGCTACACACCTTGTATATGGGTGATTCTCACGAAATATGACAATTTACTGTCCCTTGCTCCAAGATCTAATACTATAATACTAAAAGAACTTTTTTTTTAAAAAAATAATAAATAGCATTGCTGTTAGCATTTTAAAATGACTTTGCACTAGCATTGACTGTTTTGTATAGTTAAAAAATTTAATTGAACTTCAAAATGTCATTTTCCTGGCATGTCCCAAACAATGTTTCCAATAATAACTAGCCTCAAAACTTCCTACAAATTTTTCAATATCTATTTTTTTTATCTCAACCGATGTAAGCATTTCTAGAATATACGCAGAGGGTATTATTTACATTTAATTAATTTTTTCTGTCAATAATTTGTTTGTCCCAAGAAAATCTGTCATTTTCCTGGCTACTTTTATTTAGTGGTTTATAACCAAAATAGATAGAGCCAGCAATCAATATCTTGTGTTAATAGATGGATTAGATGCCCTCCTATATGAACATATCTTGTTGCATGAATAAAGAACCAATTTTCTGGTTCAAAATCTATTTCAAAAACTCTTTCAAGGTGAGTAGGTTTTTGTTGTCATTTCCCCGGCTTCTTGAAACCATTAATAACATAAACTACATAGATTTATCTCAGTTATTTTAAGAAATCCTGTTGTTTTCTACAGAATATAAACGTCATAGGCCAAAATATTTAATTAAAGTAAAGTTATACTCTATAAAATGGCGAATTTGTCATTATCCTGGCTGTCATTTTCCTGGTTTATGAATGCCAGGATATTGAAGTGTTACCAGAAATTTTTTTAACTGCTAATACTGTAAGGAGGGAAAGCAAATATTAACCTAATACCAAGTTAATGTATAATTGTAATATGCTTGGATGTAATCAAAGTTATTTATTTATTGATTGATTATTATACATAATTTTATTCTGTACATATCAGCAGCAAAAAATTTTTTAATTCTTTCTACAGTGGATAAAAAGAATTAATTTAAGCAATTTATGGTCCATCTAACATAAAGGCTTTAGTTGAGTTACTTACTATTAACTTAAAATGACTGTTTTTTAAACTTCTAAGCTAATATGTCATTTTCCTGGCATGCAAGATTCGGTGAATTTCTATTCTATTTCTTTTTCCTGAGCAAATATCAATAAACTACACTGCTGTCTATAAGATATTAATAAGTGTAACTAAAGAAGCATACAAAAAAAAATGTCAGATTATTTTGACGACTTTAAATTTGAAGAAATGGTTTGGTCCGAATTGTCATATTTCGTGAGAATCACCCATATGTTTATATTTTTTTTCTTGGAAAATGGAAGTTATTTTCTAAGTTGAGTGGCATTAGAATACCTTCTTTTATGTATTCAGTTTCTTTATCATCAGAACTTTTCTTTAAATTTGTTAATCAACATAATCTATAATCAAAACTGCTTTTCACAACATGCAAAATTACGGCTTAATCCCAGTGATTTGGTGATGTTTGGGAGGATGATAAAGTTTGCAATCTATAGTTGTAGATTCAGTGGGTTATTGTTTGTTTAACAAGTATAGTTAGTGAAAAATCTGGATTTTTCACTAACCGCGATCCCGAAGTTTCTGGAAATCATTAATCACATTTATGTGTAGAAATTCTTGTATATTTTATTTAAAAATATTAGAACTAGAATTTATACTTGGCATCTCTTTCATTTGTAAATATTTTTGTCGGGTAGAATAATAAATTAAATTAGAGAAAAAGGTAAACTTATACATAATCATTCATTTAAATTATGCTGCATTTATGTACATAATTTTTTTAGAATTTCATGTTTTGAAAATATCACTGATTTAAATTTATGAAGACATAATTTTTTGAAATTTGTCATTAATGATTATTAAACTGTGAATATGGTTATATATGAGAAAAATTTAAAGCAAGAAATTTTTAGGTAAAGAGTATTCTTCATAAATTATTAAAAATGCAGCAAAAGTTTTAAAAGAAATAATTAAAATAGATGTTAGACAAATTTACTTTGAACTTCATTAGCCACTTATTGTTACCATCAATTTTAAAATTTGTTTAATTTCAGTTTGTTGCAAGATTTGTTTTTATATTTTGCCCTAAAATTGCATTCTTACTTGACTTTTTTTTTTTATCCCAAAATCAAATTTCCTGACAATTTCAGGTTTCCCTAAGCTTATGGAAATACTCAAATAAAATACTTGACAGGATATTAAATATGTAGATATATATTTGAAGAAACCTTTTTTTTTTCTTGATAAGTTCTTATAGCACACATTTAGTCATTATCCCCAGAAAAGTGAAGAGTTCTTCAATTACATTAGTAACAAATTATGGCTTTTAAAATAGATTTAAAATTTACTATACATGCATAAAAATAATTTATTGTTGTGTTTGGTTTTAATGGGAAACATGCAATTTTATAAAGCAGTAGTTCCCAAAAACTATTTTGCAGAACAGTCCTGAGGATTCAGAGTGTTAGACCTAACATCAGTAAATAGTTTATAGATTCACACTGAGGTGAACTAAGTTCGAATCGCAGTGATGGCTGGTCAATACGAATTCTGCATCCACCTTACACCAACCACAGTGCTGATATAAAATATCCTCAGTAGTAGATGGATCATGGGTTAAGAGTTCTCAGTTGTTGGGCTAACTGAGGGAGGTTTTTCATAGTTTTCCTCTCAAGTCTTTCACTAAAGCAAATTTCTCCCAATACTTGATCCAGGAGTTCCCTTGTCTTCTAGATTGGGTTCATAATTACTAAGCTACGAAGTTGTAGTCAGTTTCTTCTTCTATAGCTTTTATTTGCAGCCTTTAATGATCAAAACAAATCTCATTTACAATGAACAATAATTACAGCATCTTTTAAATTTTTTTTATTTTCGATCCTAACTTACTGGAAATTCTGTCCTGATACTGAATATCTAATTGGGTTTTTTCCCCCTCTAAAGTTTATTTATTAAACATGCAATCAAAAACAATCCCCTGATTTTATTTAATTGCTCTATTTTAATGCTCTTTTGGTTTTGATATCGTATGAACATCCTTTGTATATTATTTGCATTTTTTAAAAGCCCTTAAAGGTGCTTATTTTATTCGGGGTTTGTAAAAAGTGCCTAATTTTCTGTCTTTTAATAAGAGATTTTCCCTATACCGTGTCGATTGTTCTAAATTACAAAAATGCGGGGTTTTCACAATTTTGCAATATTTATCAGAAACTAGTTAATTCATCACGATTATGTGAAGTTTGTGAAAATATTTTTGAATTTTATTTATTCTATGTTAATAAATTAAGAACTTTAAACGATAGAAATTTTTTTTTATTACTGCACAGATCCTAATTATGAATTTTTTTTTTGGAAAGTGCTTAAAAAAGAGTACTTAAAAGGTGCTTATTTTTTGTTGAAAAATCTGACTACGCACCCTTTGAGTATTATATGATAACTAGGGAAAAGTGCGCTTTATCTTTTTCTCTCTCATTAATCTGAAGTTGAGTATCAAATTTTAATTCATATATTCATAACAAAGATTCATCAACTATCAAAGAACCCAAAAGAAAGTTGCTTCCCAAATAAAGAAACTGAAGATGAACGAATAATTTGGATCTTATTCCAAGTAGCTGCAATGTACTATTTTTAAAAACGAAAAGTTCATGCAAATGACAAGTTGATGATAAAAAAAATTTCAGTCTTGTCCAGAGTAAAGTTTAGTGGGGGTATGCTGGTTTGTCAGCATAATATCTAAAAATTCAATTTAAAATTGTTTGCAGATTAAAAAATACGTAAAATAGTTATTGATTATTTTAAATATGTGCTCTGAAGCAAAAATTTTAAAACCACAATTTTTTTCTCCCTAGGCAACCATGAACCAGACCCCCCAGGTATTCAACAGAATGGAAGCATCCAATCACAGGAGGTTTACAATCCTGCATAGANTTGAGCTGTAATATATTGGTACATAAACTTTTCTGAAGCTGCCCAGATAAGCATGGAATAATATAGAATCTAATTTTTTGACATAATGATCTAGATTTTAATTTGAGATATTAAAAATTGTACATATTTCAAATTCAATTTCTTTAGCTCATAAATAAGATTCCATATTTTTTCTTTATTTATCTCTTAGGCAAATCCTACTTCGCAGTTCTTCATCTTTTGCGGAAGGTTCTGATCCCCATTAACTGCGAAAAACGAGGGATCACTAATATCTTTCTGCAAGATACTTATACCTAATACTAGCAAACATATACATAACAAATATATATATATACAAAATATATGTTAAAATAACAAAAATGCTGTGTTTGCAAAAAATAAAATTCTTAATTGAACATGTAATAATTTTTTATTTTAATATTATGGGTGATATTCTCACATTTTGTTGGGAGGAAAATACACATATTATTTACTTCTTCACATTTTGTAAATAATCATCACAATAAAAAAAAATATTAAATATCATGAAACATGTAGTAGTAATTGCTGAAAAAAAGATTATCATGTAAATCGGACTCCTCAAACGCGTGTTTTGTGATTAGATTGTTGTTATAAATAATATCGGATTTAAACACTATGGAGAAATCAATAACAAAAATTCCATAGAATTATTGCCTTAAATAAATACTTAAATGCACGATTCGAATTTTCCATCTTGTTTGAAATATATTGGGATGTTTAAAAACCATGTGAAAATCATAAACTGCCGAGAATACAATCGAGACATTGTATCGATTTACAATACTATCAGTGTAAATTGAGCGTGTCAAAATGCATGATTCAAATATTACAAAAATTTCTGTAAAAAAAATAATAAATAAACATTTTTTAGTCTTCAAAAGAAAAATCTTTCTGCAAGAACTCTGTAAAGTTCTGCGACAATGTCACTGCGATTCTGCCACGGGGCTGAAGAATATATTGTAACATTCAAATAAATAAAACAAACTTTGCTAAAATATTTTTAAATACTGTTTTTAATAGTATTATGTTTCATAAAAAACTACAAATATGAATAAACAATTAATAATTTTTTTTTTCAAGAAATACATCCCTTTTTAAGTGCGTCTTGCGAAATGATTCTTTTCATTCCTGAGAAAGTCCATCACAGCCACCGGATCTTCTAACTTTGCGTGCCTTTTGACTTCATTCCGAAGGACGCGCATAAAAGGATTCAAAAGTTTCTCATCTCCGATAGTTGAGGGAACAGTGGGTTCACCTGCAGCCTTCTTCGTCTTCGCCCATTCTAGCCTTTTTTCAATGACTTCATTTTCGGGTTCAACGTGATGTGCGTACAAAAGATTGTTTGCAGTGTACTCGTGACCGCAGTAGACCATCGTTTGATCGGGCAGTGCACCGAGGATGACAACGAGCGCTTCGTACATTTGATCGGCAGTACCTTCGAAGAATTTTCCGCAACCGGCATAAAACAACGTGTCTCCGGTAAAAACAGCTGGATCCCCTCCTGATGGGTCTTCTACAAAATAACAGACATGCCCTCTGGTGTGACACGGCGTTAGCAGACATTTCACGTTTAAGTTTCCGATTTTAAATTCGTCGCCGTGAGAGACTTTGTCAGTTAATCCATCGATATTAGCATCGCCGCCAAGGACTTGCAAACCTTTTTTCTGTTTCACTAATTCCGCATTTCCACCCGCGTGATCCCAGTGATGGTGAGTAGTGAGCACCGTCGTGAGATCCACTTTGGCATCGTCTGCTGCCTTCAACACTTTATTGGGCTCCACAGGGTCGACAATAGCTGCCTTTCCAGTACTTTCATCAATTATTAAGTACATATAATTGTCATCAAGAGCTCCTAAAATAGATACTTTCATGTTGATAAGGATATATGATTTTATTTTTAAAATATAGAGCAAATAATAAGCGTAAATGATAAGAAAACAGTCCTAATAATTTCAATACCGAGCAGACGATATAAAGATAACAAACAAAAGGGAGCCCAGTTACAGTTTAATCGTGATAGCTTTCAACTTTTTAATTCTGCTTCATAAGAGCTTTTATAAATATCAATAATGTGAGTTTTTTCTTTTTTAAGACTCTTCACTCCGATTTAGTTTAATTTAAAGCACTGAAAAATTTAATCACTTTAAGCAAATCATAAAACAAATTTATTCATTTATTATTATTTTTTTAATGGCAGGAACTTGTGGCACTCTTCTCGTTACCCCGGTGGTGGAGTAGTGTCGCCCACATAACACAACCACAAACCCGTTTATAGGGCTACATTCACACAAAAGACTGAAAGAAGCATCCATGCCAGGATTCGAACCTGCGGCCATTGGCTCCTCAGTCAGACACGCTAACCACTCGGCCACCTGAAACAAATTTATTAATAATCTTATTTTTGTTCCCATAGCAACTGATTTGAAGTTAATATCTTTGAACTGAATGAACTTTAAGATCGGATTCGGTTGTAATATACTATTCAAACAACTATTTAAAGAAACATTTAAAAACGAAGTTTTATTCAACCGATTCGATTCTACTGATTTTATCTTCTCAATAAAACAAAACTGTACATGAGAAACAACTAACAAATAATTGATTTCAGTTAGTTCAGGCCTCAGGTGTTTTAAATGCAAACCTCTCTTTTGTTATTAATAATTGTATTTTCATTTTAGATGTAAAGTTTGGTTTGCTTTAATATTCTAAAAATAATATGCCGGTAAGCAAATATCTTGATTCTTGTCTATGTATCTAATTTTTAATTCCTCCTGCGTAAAAATTGGTTTTCATTGAAATCCAGTTTTCAGAAATATCCTCCAGATATATTATAAAAGTAATGTGTGGTTCATATTTTTATAGGTTGAAGCTCCAGAAGCTGAAAATATCAGAGTTGTTGTACGATGTCGTCCTATGAATGAAAATGAAAAAAATAGCCATTTCAAAAATATTGTTGAGGTAAGATATATTTACTCATTTTTATTATTTTTGTGGAAGGTGTTTGTAGTGTATCTACCACAACAAAAACATAATTACAATTCACTAATATATAAGGCAAACTCTATTCTTCTCATTTTTTTTTAACCTGAAACCAGGACAACATGAAAAATTTTATAATTCTTAATTAATTTTATAATTCTTTATGAAAAATTCACCCAACAGCCAACCTGTATACCTAAATAAATAAAAAACTTTTAGATACCAAAAAATGTTGTGTTTATTTAAACGCAAGAAATGTGAAAACTAAAATATGATTTTACAATATAAAAATAAAACATAACATGATAAGCCATACCTAATATAATAACATAATAAAACACAAGGAGTTATTTAATTTAATTTGTTTTTTTATATTTTTCTGAGGAATGAATTGCTTTTAACAAATTTTTGTTTTCCTGTATATTTTCATAGAATTCCATACAGGTTGCATTTAAATTATTTTTGAGAATCAACAAAGATTTCAAAGTTTCCACTTTCAATTGGGTTTCTCGCTAGTCCATATGTTGTTTAATAAAGAAAAAACCTGCTCGGTCGGTGCATTAGTTCCTGGCATACAGAGGCAATACTCTACCAATTTGCGGTGCATTAGTTCCTGGCATACAGAGGCAATACTCTACCAATTTGCCAATATTATTGGACACATCGTTTTCTTTAAAGGCTTTATAACAATGTCAATCCACCTATCTGATACCGAAACACAATTTTGTTTCCAATGCCCAAGTTTCTCATCTGTGGTGTAGTGCTGAATGAAACAGATTTCATCAAAGAGCTCATCTTCAATTAAATTTATTTCCGGATAATGTTGAATTAAATAGTCACTGCATACTTGAACCATTTGATGCGTAGGTCTCATGTCTAATGTAATTCAATTAAACTTCTCGATTCCCTCAAAATGGCCTTCCCATTCTTCCAGATACTGAAAATATGTGCTGTAAAATTCCACCACTTTTTCTTTGAAAATATTCGATTTAACTAAGCCGTTTTCTTCTAACCTTTTTAAATTTTGTCAAACTTGCAGAGGCAGAAACACACTTGCTATCCTGTCAGCAATTTTGGTTTTAAGGTCCTTATAAATGATATTTGTTTTCAACATAGAAATATCCTGTCCTTCTATCTTTAAAATAGTGTTATGAAACATTGACGACACATTATGGAGAAAGAAAAGCCAAGATTCGGTTTCAGGATTCTCAAAATAATTTTTAGTAATTGTCGGAGTTTTTTCATTTGACGCAAAATACGATTTTGATGCAGGAAATATTTCCAACACGCTTTTAATGTCTGGTCGTAACGCTAACCACCGCGTAGCACTGTAACCCAAAAGTTTTTTTATATTCTATGTCTACAAAATTCTTTTAATTCACTGAGGCGCACAGTATAAATGTAAAAGTAAGACTAAATCTTGGTAATTGCAGTTTGTATATCAATTGGAACGCAGTCCGCCGCGGTTTGTAGGTTGTTTAAAATATGCGCTGAGCACAACCAATTCCCACGAGCTCCCGTCCTTCCAAAGTAGATTTTAGCTTGGTAAAAATATTATTTTTCCCCGCTCTTCGCATGCCTCCTAAGTTAGTGTTGGTGTTGTCTGCACAAAACCCAAATATCTTGCTTTCTAAATTATGTTTTTTTAAGACCTCTACAATATATACAAAATAATATGGCACTTTTTCCACTATTTGCAATAGAAAACGTACTTCTACATTTTTCACAATATACTTCACTAGAATCAATATTATTACTTTCTTTCTAATTTTATTATTTTTATTTTATTACTTTTTTTGTTTTAATGTTTTCTAATCTGAAACCAGTACTTTTCGTGTACTGGTTTTGTTTAATGACTAACCAGGACTTATGCCCTGAAAACCAGTACTGTACTGGTAAAATCAGTACGAATGGTCACCTTGATGCTGGAGTACCTTTTCATAGAGGAAGGTTGACATGGTCGATGAATATATCTCTACATTGGTGACTCGGACGTGACATGAACACGCTTACCTTGACAGAAACTCCCACTTCGATTTGAACACGCCTACTTCGATGGGCTGTTCACATGGAAAAGTTGACTTGCTACTTGTGACTGCAACATTATCCACCTCCTTGAGCTGTTGCTACTCAATCTCGATCACACAACGTTGGCTTGCATACACTCGACTGCTAATGGCAACACATGAGCAACCACGACTGTGAACTTAAAACAGCTCTCACGATCAGCAAAAGCACGGTGATCTTAGTACAGCTCTCCCAGCCACTCACAAAACAGCATTTAATCAACTAATGGTATCCGTCATCGAATTCTATCACAGCTATAATTCTGGTGGGGTAATACTGTAGCTTATCTACCACTACCATAATACAATTCCAATTCACTAGCATATAAGACATGTTAACTTGATTCTATGTTGGGGTATCTTTTCATAGACAAGATTGTTGATGAATATATCCCCACAGGGGGGTTCTGTTTCTCGCATTTGCGTCAAAGGGGAAGACTTCTGTGTTGTGAAGAATAATTGCCTAGTCTTGGCTATAAACAGAGAAATACAGATTGTCTCTGACCATCCAAATTGCTCCATTGCTCATGGGCAATTTTGCCATAGAGCTTGAATATAGGTGACATCATTGATGGTTGATTTATGTAAACTAACTACAATGTCTTATTTCTGTTCCTAGAGCGAAAGCACTGTATCTTCACTGGTCCTGATCGAGAAAAGTGATAAAACTTGTTTCAATAAGGGAAATCTTAGCAAAGGTCACAATGAGGAATATATTTTCATTAGGTGCAATAATTTAAATGAGAGATGTTGTTTTTATATTTGTATTAAAATTAAATTATGCCATTATTATTGTTTTCCAATTTGTTTTTTCGAAAATAATGAAGTGAAATAACAGTTTTCAAAGTCTTAAGTTAGAAATTAGTGTTGAGTATTTCCATCTTAACTATATAGTTGAAACTTTCCATTTTCAGCTGGTGTTATAGTAATCCAAAGGGGTGCATGTACGCAATTTATATTTCTCTGTTTATAACGGCCAAAACCTGTTTAACACTTATAGTTCTTGTTCACAATTTACAAACAATTGCATTGGCATTCTTAATTCATGACCAATAAAAATAAATTTATGAAAGAAATTGTAGCATGCATCTGTAAATTGTTTTAATTTATTTTTTAGAAAATAGTGAATTTTTTACCTCTCACTCTCATTTTTGTTTTGCTTGTAAGTTTTAAATAATTAACCCAAATTATAAAATATTGAATTACATATTTTCATGCCCTTTAACAACTGAAGAATATCCATTGTTTCTGAAAATATTTTTGCAAATAATTAACCCAAATTATAAAATATTGAATTACATATTTTCATGCCCTTTAACAACTGAAGAATGTCCATTGTTTCTGAAAACATTTTTGCTAAGATAATGTATTAGTTCTTTAATAAATTAGATTTAAAGGAATTTTGTTCACCAGATCATATAAAGTATAAAATGTCAACTTGACAAATCTTCATAAGTTTTGATATGTCTTTTAAAAAAATTTCTATTTGTTTCAAAATTTTTGCTTTACTTCACTGCCACTTGAAAAATTATTTTGCCAAAATCTCAATTGTTAGAGAATAAAGTGCTTTTAAACTATACGAATCTTTAATTTTCACGATACACATTTTCATCTACAAATATTTTAAAGATGTGAAAGTTATTTTTATTGTTTTTATTCAGGTGAAACCAGTTGAAGGTACTGTGACTTTGTCACATCCACATGCATCTGAGTATGACCCTCCTAAAACGTTTACATTTGATACTGTTTTTGGGACGGATTCCACTCAACTGGATGTCTACAATTTAGCTGCTCGTCCCATTGTTGATAATGTTTTAGAAGGCTATAATGGTAATCTTATTAATTTTAAACTAAATCTGATTTCCAGGGTTTGTATGGGCGTCGGAATTCTTTAAAAAGTTCATAAAACTGCGTAAAAGAGCAAAGCATTCACACATCAGTGAACTGCTCACCAAAAAGATCAAGGTACTTAAAGCTTCATACTTTCAATACCAGTTGTATGATAGTAGCAATGTTGTCAGCATTATTCACCAGTCATATTTACTTTCCAGAAAAGCTGGGTAGGTTTCAAGCCACTGATAAAACCTTGATCTTTTCAATGATAGCACAGTGCTTTAACTACTGTGTCATTTTGGTTCAACATTAGTTTCTGAAATTCTTAAAGTGTCTCGATTTCTGACATCCTATTGGAAAATTGTTACCTGTGATTGCGGAAACAAGGATAAAATTTTAACTTTTCTAATATCGTTGATAACAAAAACTTGATTTGGGAAATTTTTTTAATATTTTAAATTAAAAAATAGAAGTTAGTTCCTTAAAACTTCGAAAAGGTTGGGAATTTGAGAAATTTTTTAGAAGCATTTATTACTCATTATTTAATAAGTATAAATACAATTGAGAGTTTTTTAAAGAAAAGATTTTCTAAATCTTTTCATTTTGCCTTTTTAAATTCTCCTTCACTGTGAAGTTAAATATTGAACATTAATTAATTGAAATTGTTTCAAAAGTCTTAAAAATTATACTTTGTAATATTCTAAATAAATACCCTGACCAAAATTTTAATATTTAAAGTGTGTCCTGCAGGTAAGTCCTGTACCAAAAGCAATTTTGTTATTTGCAATATTGTTCTACTTCTAAATAGGAAAAAAAGAAATTAAAAAAAAAACTTAGCTACATACTATTTCTCAGCCCGATTTACTTGAAGGTTTTGTAAAATATTTCAGTGTTTTATTGCAAACTTGTGGCACTTAAACAATTTTTTGACCAATTTGTTTCTGATTATTCACATACTCTGCTAAATGGAAAATATTTTGAGTGTACACCTAGTAGAATATATGTTTGTGGAAAGTCACGAATAGTATTTTTGTGGGTCGATATGGTGTACAGTGTTTATAAGCTTATTTTCAAAACATTAGAAGCTAGGATATTTTTTATGCACCCTAATATATAGTGAAACATTTTGATGTTCAATGACTGCTTATTTTCACTCTAATCAAAGAATGAAACTAATTTACAATTATAGAAAACAACAAAATAAGAAAGTAACTTTTAAAATAATAAATCAAAATATAAAAGCGCTTCAAGCAGCTAAATCCAAACTTGTCAGTGATTAAACCAAAAACTGACAGTGCCCTGAGATCCGATAATGGAAAAACAAATAAGAAAAATTTTAATGTAAATGCCAAGAAAAATTGATGAAGAACAATCACAATTTAAAAGTACACTGAGTAAAACTTAATAAAGAGATGCCCATAAAGCAAATGAAGATAAAGTTACAGTTAGAATAGCCTCATCAAAATAAAATATTAATTGCCAAATCATTAAGAACACTTAAGAAATAAATCATGCTGACCCCTTTTTTGTGATTGTTTGTCTATAATTTTTCTTTGCATTTACATTTCAATTTTTCTAATTTGCTTTTCCATTATGGGGCCTCAGGACACTGTCATTTTTCGGTTTCACCACTGACAGCAGAAATGCTCCTGTGTGTTGGCAGGCAGTGTGTCCCCAGATAAAGTGCTGTCCTGCTAACACACATATCTTAAATTGTTGTCGTTTTCTGCTAGAATTGTATTTCTGACTTTTTGCTTATTTTAAATGTAACGAACACATTTGGAATATGTTAGACTTATTCTTACTTTTAAGCTGGATCAGCAGTCTCTAATACATTTTAGTTTCATTTTTTTATAGTCTTTTCTTAAATCTTTATTGCAAAATGTGAAACTATCCACTTTTAATTATTATAGGTACTATCTTTGCATATGGACAAACTGGAACAGGAAAAACTTTCACTATGGAAGGCAATAGGGATATACCTGAACAGAAAGGAATCATTCCAAACTCATTTGCTCACATATTTGGTCACATTGCAAAAGCTGAAGGGGATAAAAGGTATAAAAATACTTTGTTTTATTTAAAAGGACTCATTTTATAAAATTGAAATGCCGTTGGCCTACTTAATGGTTTTGAAATGCTCTATCATGAAATTTTAAAAACTGCATTTTTCAACTAGACTAAAAAGGACAAATAGTTTTAAATTTTTTCGGACATAAAAGAAAAACGGAGGGGGGGGGGCGGATTTGTGCAGTAATGAAAGCTTATTACAAAAAAGAAACATCTTATAGTTTTAGATAAAGCGTGGTGATCATCACTTTTAAAAGACAGAGGATAGGGGGTGAATTTGAACCATTAAGTTGAACCACCGATCTGCACTTAATTATCTTTTTTCTGTATCAACCTAACTAAAATGTAATGCTTTTGTATTTTTATGTAATTAGGTTTCTGGTTCGTGCAACCTATTTAGAAATATATAATGAAGAAGTAAGAGATCTCCTTGGTAAAGATCAAAGTGTTCGTTTAGAGGTAAAAAAAAATTTGTACATTAGTTTTTCTTTTTTTTTTAAATTTCTTTCTGAGTCCACAATTGCGGCCATAGTGAACAAAATCTCTGCAATTATATTGCAAACTGCTAAACATGAAATGTTGCTTTTAAAAATATCGTTCAGATAGTTGAAATTGCGATTAGAAATTAAAGCAAAATGCATGGCAATAGTGCTAAGAATTTTAAGGCCAGTTGGTTTTGTTTGATTGAATTTAGAGCAGTATTTGGGTTTGTTACGTTGTCTAGGTGAGTAAAATGATATGGTGAAATCGATACCATTTCTTGCTTTTAAGTTCTTAAATTTTTTATTTAACCAACTGACTCCTTCGTAGGGTTAATGTATTAATAAAATGAAAATAGTATCAATATTTAATTCTTTATCTTTCTGATTTGATTTTTTTTAGTAAACATAAATTAAACAATTATTTAAAAACTGTACAATTAACTTAGAATGAATGAAGGTTATACATTTAAGTGAATGCTTTTTAATTTCTAAATTATTCCTTCAAAACAGAAAAATAATTTTGCTTGTTTTTTTTTTAATATTATGTTCTGGCTGTAAATATAAGGAATGTTATGGTCTTTTATTCTGGTTTTATGTTTTTGTTTGATTTTTTTTTTTTCGTGAACATAAAACTAAACATTTAGTTATTTAAAAACTGACAAATACTTTGAGTGAATGTTTTTTGAGTTATAAACTTAAATGAATGTTTTTTTTAAGTTCTAAATCTAAATGCATGTTTTTAAGAATATTTTGTGCTGGCTATAAATAGAGTGAATACTATGTTCCTGGTTTTTTATCGTTATCTTCCATTTTGAATTTCACTTACTTTGAACTATTTATTGTTAAAATAGATAGTTTACGCTTTGCAAAACTTCGAATGGGAAATATTTTTTATAAATAAATCATACTGCATAATGAGATCATAATTTTTATCTAAAAATGCAAGTTGTACTTAATATTTTGTTAACCTACAGAGCAAGAGTAACAAGTGTCTTCTGCATTGGAAAAAATTATTCCAAAAGAAATATTGAAACAGTTATAACTATCATCAAGTTTAAATAATATTATCAGTTTTCAAGCTATTCAATATAAAACTTTTAAATGAGTGAAAAATAGAAAGTAACATTGGGAAAAAAATAATCAATTTAATAATTTTTTTTTGAAATTAAAATAATTGTAGTTATTTAATATTTAATTAAATGAGTCTAGTAAGATCTAATTTTTTATTTACATAAAGAACTGTTAAAAATAACACAATCTAATTTTATTAATGCTATAAATTAACAAATTGCATAGTAAACTTATACATTATTGAAAAATACACATTGAATTCCTAATAACTAATTTCTTACTGATTTTTATAAAGTACTAATACTCATTCCGATTTATGATATCGATGTATGGATTTTAAAAATCTTGAACTAAAAAAATTTAACTCATTTTTTTTAAAAGTAAATGTGAAAAACTTTTAATTTACAGATACCATATTTCATTTAGTTTAAATTTAAACTATTTTTTTTAAACCTATTGCTAAACTAATGCATTGGTCATTTTTATCTTCTCTTATTTTGTCCAATTACTTCTGATTTTTTCTTCTTTCTTGCTTTGGAAAAAAAAGATATTAAGTTTTTTTGTTCCTCAACGAAATGCCAAACCTGTTACAGGGTCATTATAAGGTTTTAATCTAAGTTTTTTGATATTGTATCCAGGTGAAAGAAAGACCAGACATAGGAGTGTATGTAAAAAATCTTACAGGAGTGGTAGTTAAAAATGCTGATGATTTGGATCGTATCATGACTTTGGGAAGCAAAAATCGTGAGTGGTTAATTTACACATTTATTATGTATTTCTCTACAATAGGGGTGCACAACCTTTTTGAGTGAAGGGCCACTTGCACAGCAGGTTGGCTAACGAAGGGCCGCAGATGTATTTAAACATGTTAATGACAAATGATGTAGTAATGTTTATTTAAACATTGGCGTTCCATTTTTTTATCAATAAACTTAGTAATATCAATAACTTAGTAGTGTTCCATTCATTCAAAAATAAAAAAACTTATACTTTAAAAAAATAAATAAATAAAAAATGCTATTTTTATCATATGAACGATAGATTTATCAAAATAAATAAACATTGAAGAAAAGAAGTGTTTTTTTTTATCATATCATGCAATACGAAAATTCATTTTAGA
Source organism: Parasteatoda tepidariorum (assembly GCF_043381705.1). Taxonomy (NCBI): domain Eukaryota; kingdom Metazoa; phylum Arthropoda; class Arachnida; order Araneae; family Theridiidae; genus Parasteatoda; species Parasteatoda tepidariorum. The sequence continues at coordinate 6,268,692 of NC_092211.1, forward strand.
ATTAAATTCTAATAAATAAAAAAAACTGCAATGTGTACTCAGGAATAAAGTTAGAAACAATTGCATTGCTCATATGGTTACAGCTACAGTGACAGTGTCTCAAAATTTTCAAATAGTCACACCCACTCTTTTAGATCAAACCATAAATCCTTACAGTAATAAACGAAATGAAGTTGGGACAATATTTTTAGCGTAAAAAATTTTGACATTTGGCCTTTGGTAAGTGTCACATTTTTTTTTGTTGCTAATAACCAGAAGAGAGTGTCTTAAAAACCTTTAAAAACAGAGAAGAAATGGCAAGGAATGCCTTTTATGGTTTGAAAATTTTCATCCTGACCGTTCTCTCATTTCTGATTGGTTCGTAATTTTTTCTCAATGAGCCAATAATTTTAAACGGAATGTTTATAAATTATTCGGAAGATTGCAGACAACTTTACATAACAGTTAAATAGTTCCAAGCCTAATGTAAACTGGAATACTATAATACAGCAGCTAGTCTCATGATATTTACACTGGAGTCCATGATTTTATTTTATTTTATAACCATTGTTGAACAGTCCACTCGATTCTGAGTTTACAACTACCAATGTTCAACTCCATAGCCTTGTAATTTAAACCCAATCCAGAAGACAAGGGAACTCCTCTATAAAGTATTGGGAGAAATTTGCCTTCATGAAAGACTTTTTAAAAGAACTGCGGCGACTGAACTTAGCTTAATCGGCCACTATCAGTAACTGTCTCTGTTATTCACTAGAAGAATCCTAACCGCCATTGTAGAATGACGCGCTGCTCTTATTTCATATTTTCTCTTCTTATACTTAATACTTAAAATATTTAATAAATACTAATTAAATGAAAACTCAATCTACTCATCTTCTGGAAACAACCAATCACCACAGTGGTGACAGCCGGACGTTCAAATATTAAGGAAATTATGTTATATTTCGCTTCGGATATCGGAAGTTTCATAAAAACGATACTGTGGCTTTTAAATTTTTCTTTCTTAATTTCTGTCGGAGTGCATACTGTATATTAATTTAATTTCATTATATATATACATTATTACATTTTAATATGCAGTCAACTAATGCTGAAAATACTCACATAGATAAGGTTGCACTTAAATTACCCCCTTTTTGGCGTACAAATATTAAACTTTGGTTTTTACTAGTTGAAAGTGCATTTACTTTATCTAACATAACACGGGATGAAACTAACTACCCAAGTCTTATTGCACATATCGATGCAAAAACGCTATCTCATGTATCAGATTTGTTATTTTCACCCCCTGCGACCAATAAATATGATACTTTAAAAGAACGTCTCATTACCGAATTTTTGGATTCTGAAAATAAACACATTCGAAAACTACTTTCAGAACTTCAATTAGGTGACCAAAAACCCTCTCTTCTCCTACGACAAATGCGAGAAGTTGCTACCGATTCAGTAACTGAGGATTTTATTAAAACAATATGGCTACAAAGTTTACCCCCTAATGTACAATCTATGTTATCAACTTTAACAGATCAAACACTTGTTAAATTGGTTTTACTAGCTGATAAAATACTTGAAACTTCCCCCATCCAGCAAATAAATTCCATTAAACAAACTGAAACCGATCTAATAAATAATTCATTTGTTGCTCTTCAAAATCAAATTTCAGAGCTCAGCTTACAAGTAGCGAAAATGTCTATGCAGCTATACCGGCGCCAATCAAATTCTCATGGCCGTTCAAACTCAAGAACAAGAAATAAATCAGAAGAACGTTCATTTTGTTTTTATTATTTTCGGTTTGAAAAAGATTCGGTAAAATGTAAACAACCTTGTTCTTTTAATTCGGGTATACGATTATGTGCCACATCATCTGTTTTGCCTGCAGATTCTGTGGCTAATAAATTTGACAACAGATTATTCATTTATGATAAAAATACAAACTTAAATTTTCTTTTTTTTCTTTTTTTTTTCTTATTATTATTAAACAAACTTTCTTCTTTCGGGAAGCTCATGTTGCGTTCTGCCTATTTCTATTAGTAAATATAAATATACGCCTAGCAACATAATGCTATATGCCGCGAATAATTCATCCATTAAAACTTACGGAACGAAACATTTAAAATTATCATTTAACTTTTGTCGCTCATTTGGCTGGAATTTTATTCTCGCGGACATCACCTCGCCAATAATTGCCGCTGATTTTTTAACACATTATGCATTACTTGTTGATCTGAAGAATAAACGTCTCATTGATTCAAACACTTCTTTAAAGTCGAACGGCTATTTCGCTAATTCTTCTCAATGCTCAGTTAAAACTATATCTAATAGTATGCCTTTTCAAAATTTATTACAAGAATTCTCGGATTTTACGAACCCCTCGCAAGAAAGAAAATCTATTAAACATTCTACCGTTCATCACATTGAAACAACAGGTTCACCTGTACATTGTGAGCCATGTCGCTTACATCCGAAAGTTTTCGAAGCAGTTAAGCGTGAATTTTTAACAATGTGCGAAAAAGGTCGTCCTTCAAAAAGTCCCTGGTCTTCTCCGTTACATGTTATCAAGAATTCGAATACAAGACCAGCTGGAGATTGTCTACTCTTAAATTCAAAAACCATCCTGTATGGCATTCCCTATTTGCACATGCTCTCCATGGAAAATCAATATTTTCAAAATTAGATATCGTCCGAGCATACTAACTATCATATCCCAGTTAATGAGGCTGATATTCCTAAAACCGCGATAGCCACCCCTTTCGGCTTATTCGAGTTTCCTTTTTTTAAATTTCGGACTCCGTAATGCTGCCCAGACATTTCAACGTTTTATGGATGAAATATTTCGATATCTACCTTTCTGCTATTGGTACTTCGATGATATTTTAGTCTTTAGTAATTCAGAACAAGAGCATATTCAGCATCTTACGGAAGTTTTTAAAAGACTCAGAAATTACGGTCTCACATTAAATGTTTCAAAATGCATACTTGGGGTACCTGAAATTTCGTTTCTAGGGCATTCAGTAAACGATAAAGGCATTACTCCTCTTACTGAACACATAGAAGTAATCGACCGGTTTCAAAAGCCAAATACAATCAAAGAGCTTATGCGATTTTTAGGCTTATTAAATTTTTATCCCAGGCATCTACCTAACGCGGCAGCAATCTAACCCACATTTGCATTACACGGAAAGGAAAACCATGAAAATCTCCAGTGGTTAGCCTGATGGTAAGGGGACAGGAGTCCATGATTCAAGTATTTTGTACTCGTTACAAATGTCATGGAGGTCTACATGTAAGAAAAAGTTTGCTATATAATGCACATTATATCTAAACAGCCATTCAAAACACCAGGGTTGAACTTCTGCTGAGTTGATTGAAAGATTTAATGTTTTGCAGAAACTATCTATATAGAATTTTTCCTTTTTAGATTTTTAGAATAAAATATATTTTGTATTTTGCAGGTGTTGTTGGAGCTACAAATATGAATTTGCACAGCTCACGATCCCATGCCATCTTTAGCATAACGGTTGAAAGCTGTGAAGAAGGATTTGATGGAAAGGAACACATTCGTGCTGGAAAACTTCATTTAGTTGATCTTGCTGTAAGTTCTAAATATTATCCTATATAATGTATAAACCTAGTTAGGCATTAGTTGTTTAGTAGAAGTGCATTATTTCAACATATAGCTGATTTCCTCAGTCATAATTATAAAGCACAAGAAAAAAGCTATCTCTCAGAGCTAGAATCATGAACAGAACACAACTAAACAGCAACATACTCATAAACGTGGCATAGAGCTGAACTATCTACATGTTGCAACACTTTTCATACTTTCACCATTAGTGTGTGAAGAGTCATAGGAGAAGAAAGTATGTTAGTTTCTGAATTGATTTTAGAATAGATTAAAAACTTTTAAGTTAAAAATCTGTATGTACTGAAAACTACATTGAACATAGTTCCAAAAGAAAGTGTCATGGAAATTTTCAAAAATATTTTTGAGAATTAATTATGGAAAGTATTAGGAAAAGGGAAAATGTTGTACATTTGTATACAGACTGGGAGAGGGGGGGTCAAGCCATGGAACCGCTCTTCTCCCCAAATGGCGTATTTGAGCTTTGCCATTGCGAATGGACAAAGGCGATTCTTGGTGAAAGAGAAACACATTGCTATCTCACTTGACGAATAAACAGGTTTTTGATGATTTTAATCTCTATTGCTAATTCCAAACCAGAATTTTAAAGTGTTTTTCTCTTTCACTTAATTACTGAATAGAAATGTCTAATAAGCATAATTTGTTTTACTTCATATTTTTTACAAATATTCAAAAAATATACTGTAAGAGCTGTCACTAGAGAATATTTATGTGCACATTACTGATAAAGTTTTGATTTAATTAATTAGAAAGTAATTTATAAATTATAATTTTATTATAATTATTAATTTTATTTATCTTTTTATATATAATAATAATTATTAAATTTGCATTATATTTTTTTAATTTTCACCCCCTCCCCTTTATTCATTTCCTTTGAAAGAGTTCATAAACACCCCTTTAATTCAAAAATTGTATCAAGGGAAGGTAATCAAGGGAATAAAATGAGAGGTTCTTAATGTGTTTTACAAAGACTGACACAATTAGTAGAAGCCACAGAACTATAACTTAGTTACAGTTGATACAAAGTTATAAGCGGTAATAGTAACAACAAAAGATGTAATTATGCAAACTATTGGATAGATTCTCTTTAATTTATCATTCCATCCCAATATTCAGCTAGTTTATGTCAGTATGTATCAGTGCTGTAATTGGAATAAAGTATTTGGGTGAACTCTCTTTTTATAGGGTGTAGGTCATAGTTTGCTGATTTTTTGGTTGGCCAAAAAGCATGCAGTTTAAATAACTTGGCCAGCTTCTATTTAAAATAAAAGTAAACATTTATTTAAAAAAAAGTTTTTTTCCCTGTTTGCATTGTTTTTATGTTCAATGTATTTATCATCCTATTGATAAAATAATTATATAATATAATAAACTATACGTAGCTGCTAACTCTACCGGATTTATCAGTAGACTACTGCACTTTTCCAGTTACTCCTGGTCTACTAGTTTAATAAAAATTCTCCTGGTTTTTGTACATTCTAGAAAATTCCCTAAAATTGAGTAAGTTTCCTAAAAATAAATCCCTATTAAATTTTTGAACAGATTATTGCTTGCTTGCTTGCTTGAATATTTAAATAAAGTAAGTATTCCTGATACATAATAAAGCAAACCTCATTCATAGAAATCAGTTGAATCGATGAAGAAAAAAAATTTCCCTCAGAGCTAAACAGAATTTTCTTTTTTTGCTTTGTAAGAAAATAAAAAAAAGAAAAAATGAAAAGGAGAAAAAAAAATTTTAAAATCTTTTTCATATATTTTATTTATTTTTTAATATAGCAAATCAAATATTTCTGGGAACGGCATTCCCCCATGTTCCCATCCAACTACAGCATTGGTGTATATATATATACATGATTAAATCATTTGTTCGTGGCATTGGACAAAATTCTTTCACTTGTAATTTATTTAAATATTAATGCATAAACTATGGAAAATGTTTAGTAGTTGGAGGAAATGCCTAAATATTAATATGTTTCTGTGCAATATATTACTTATTTTTAAATTTTGCATTGAAATGTGTATTTGTTACTTCATGTACTATGCTTGTTTCAATAAAATATTTAGTCTGTTATTTCATTTTTAATTAAAAGAACTTATTTTGTATTATTTTTTTGAAGAAAAATAGTAATAAGGATACTTAGATTTCGAAAAATTGATACACAATAGATGATACACAATGACAATTGATACACAATGCTATGCAAAATTTAAATACCTGTTTTCAAATAATGTTCCTTTAAATGTACTTAAGTTTTTCAAGTACAGAAGAAAAGAAAAGGTTTCATAAGAAATCCACAAAATGCAATATTAAAAAAATAGATTTCCGAACATTTCAAATAAATAGGATAGAAAGGTCATTAAAGAAATGTCATTAAATAATTTATTCTAAACATGATATGACTGAATAAACATCAGAACTAGTGGCCAAAGATTGAATTATTTTAGGGAAAAAATGCCAGAAAGGCATATTCATATTCAGCTTTAAAGGTTAAGCTTTTATTTTTTGGGTTCCTTTTATCTGTTATATATCCTTCCAAAAGAGGTGTTTTTATTATTTAAATTTTTAGTGTTTAAGAAGAATCTTTTATTGTTTATTAAAAAAGTTGACAGCTGAATTTTTCCAAATGATAAATCGTCAGTTGTTTAAAAAATAAACCTTTTCAATAAATCATTATATTATCCCAAAACAACTTCCAGATTATATTTCTTTCTACTGTATCTTTATTAATTAGTAATAAATGTGTGAAATATCATTTGAAAAAAATAGAAACTAGTTGTGTGTGCTGAAATGTGCCCATTCTATTCTAGGGTTCTGAGCGGCAAAGTAAGACAGGGTCAAGTGGTCAACGCCTTGTAGAAGCCACCAAAATTAATTTGTCTTTATCCACCCTTGGTAATGTCATTTCAGCATTGGTGGATGGTAAGAGCACCCACATACCATACAGGAATTCTAAGTTAACGAGGCTCTTGCAAGACTCCCTTGGTGGAAATTCTAAAACTTTAATGGTATTTTTTTTATTATTAGCTTTGATCTTGTTCGTATAGTTTTACTTGAAGTTTAGAATTGTACTGTTTGTTTTTTTATATGTAACAGTCGTTGAACAGCCAACCCAATTTAGAGTTTGCGACAACCAATGTTTAACTTCGTAGCCTTGTAATTTTAAACCCAATCCAGAAGACAAGAGAACTCTTGGATCAGGTACTGGGAGAAATTTGCCTTGGTTGAGGACTTTTTGATGGAACTACTAACCGACATTTGCGTTAAATGGAAAGGAAAACCACAAAAACACCCCACAGTTAGTCTAGCGGCAAGGGAACTGTAATCCATGATCTGTCTACCACTGAGGATAGGTTATGTCAGCACCGTGGATGATGTGAGCCAGAAGTGGATTTCGAATAAACTAGTTGTCAAGCAAGGCTGAGGCGTCTCCTTTTTATAGTTTTTTATTTTATAACCGTTGTTGAACAGCCGACCCAATTGTTTGGGTTTACAGCTACAAATGTTCAACTCCGTAGCCTTGTCATTTTGAACCCAATCCTGAAGATAAAGGAATTCCTGAATCAAGTATTGGGAGAAATTTGCCTTTGTACTTTTTGATTGAACTATCCCGCATTTGCACAAACCTGCAATGTTACACGGAGAGGAAAGCCACTCACGGTTAACCTGACGACACGGGGACTCTAACCCATGATCTTTCTACCACTGAGTGCATTTTTCATCAAACACTGTGGTCGGTGCAAGCCGGATGCGGAATTCGTATCGACCAGCCATCGCTGGGATTCGAACCCAGTACACCTCATTGGAAGGTGATCGTTCAATTCCCTGAGCCATCGCTGCTCAGTTAAAAATATTTATAGAAAAAATCAATATTAATTTTTTCCCACCACAACTAAGGCAGATTGTTAAGGTTTAGATAAATTATTAGCCTCTGACAACACTATATTATTTGTTCCAATTATAATTTGTTTTTACTATGGAAACCTAGAACATCATGGAAAGAGATTTGTAAAAAATTTAAGACATCGCTGATTTTAATCTTTTGGTTTTATTAAGTAAATCATATGCTGTATGAATAAATTGTTTTTGTTGTGTAAAAGAAATATGTACGGTATTAAACACAATGTAACCTACACAAATGCATAACAGTATTGACATATTTTAAATATTGCAACATAGTTATGTATCACTTTTAATGTGTTACGCATTAAGTAAATTTAAACAATTCTTAAGTTCATAATATTTCAATTTAAAAAATTGCCTGAAATTAATTTTTATTTACGAAAAAAAAATTATCATTTAATATCAGTAAGAATGTGCACACGATGATTGTAAAAGTAGAAATATTTTCTTAGAATACTACATTTCGAATTTAAACTTAGTTTTTTTTTAACCATCTTTCTGTCCCCCCCCCCAGGGAAGGGTTTATTCGATTAGCAAAGCAATAATGAATATAAACAAATTTGTGAAGGGTCCGATTGAAAGATAAATTATTTTGTGAAGGGTCCGTTTTTATAAGAAGATATTTTGTGAAAGGTCCATTAACTGACCCAAATTTCTTCTAAACAGACCCCTGCCTGTATTTAAAGCAAACTCTGATTTACATGTTCACAATGGTGCTAAACTTATGCGCAAAGAGTGAAATTTAAGTAGACATCATCTTTTAATTGTATAAAAAAGCATACCAAATTTAGCTTAGCTAGCGCAACTCCTTTTTTGTGTTGGGATTTTTTTCCTCCAGTGTATATTCTTTTGTTATTTTCTTATGTTCTTTTTATATAATTATTTTGCAATTTATAGTGTGCTAACATTGGTCCGGCCGGATATAATTATGATGAAAGCTTGAGCACCCTGAGGTATGCGAATAGAGCGAAAAACATCAAAAACAAAGCTCGCATTAATGAGGATCCTAAAGACACCATGCTGAAGAAATTCAAAGATGAAATTGAAGATTTAAAGAAGCAGTTGGAGGATGGTATGTTTATGCTTATCCATTTCTGAAGGCAGCAAAAGCTATTTTTGTTTCTAGAAAGGAATTAATGGTAGTAATAGGCACTACTGGCATTGTAAATTTAGGTATTTAATATATGCTAATGTGGGTACTGCAATATTGTGTGTACTTTTTTATTCTTCTGAATTGGATGAATACCATTATGCTTTTTTGTAAAAAAAATAAATAAATAATTGTTTTAACTGATTAGTAATGATTACATTAATTCTATTCATTGCTACATTTTTATTAATTTGCTTTCAGTTTTGTAAAAATAAAATATTGAAAACAATATTTTGACCAATCTCTTATTAGATAGATCATATCACTCAAGTCTATATCGGAGCTTTGTGCCTGTGTCAAAGAAATTGTATCTTAATTTTATTGCTTAATATAATTTTTTGCTAATTCAAATTATGAGTTCTTTCCATCTAGCTAGAGCACTCAAATTTTAACTTCAGTTCTCCACTAAATATCTGTACCAGTTTAAATTGTAATCTAACTGCTACAGGTAGAATTTGTCATTTAATCACTGAAAAAATTTACCATCAATAAAAATATTGCCCAATTTCTAACTACCTAGAGGAGATCTATTATAATTAAAACTCTGTGCTGTAAGTTTCAATTGTTTTGAAACCGAGATTACTATAATCAAAGGTACTTTATTGTATGTAGGCATAATAAATTAAAAAAAAGTTTTTTTTGGGGATGTATAGTAAAGTAAAAAAGATAAATTAAAAATAATCTATCCAATGGTTTGCATAATCACATCCTTTGTTGTTGCATTTACCACATATAACTTTGTATTAACTGTAGCCAAGTTATAGATCTGTGGCATTTACTAATTGTGTCATTCTTTGCAAAACATATGAGAAACTTCTCATTTTAATGCCTTTATTGTTTATCTGTATACAATTTTTGAGCTAAAGGGCTGTTTATGAATTCTTTCAAATGGAATGAAATTTACATGAACACTTTGAATGCTCCTATTCTGTCAGCTCAAATGACATAATTTTCAAGAAGAAATCAAAGAATCGAAAATTGTGTCAAGTTATTATTATAATAACTGGATTTTTATGTAGGCTTTTTTACTTTGAACAATCCATTTTTTTAAAACATTCACCAGTTAAATTGAGAATTTCATTAAAACTGGGCTCAAAATAGTACCACATTTATTATTTTGTAGTAAATTTAACTCATTTTTGCAGAAGCAAGTGAAGGCGGAACTGAATCAGGTGAAGATGAATCTGATAAAGCTGAAGAAGAACCTAAGCCTAAAACTCATAAGAAAAAGAGTAAGCCTCAACTTTAATTACTCCTTTTTTATGGTTTGTAAATAACATTTTTAAACACCATGTTTGCAGATCACACTAAGACTGTTTCAATAGCAATTATTGTTTTTTTAAAAATTAGTAGAAAAATGATAAATCATAAGTATATATTTCGCATTATTTATTTATTTTTTAATTTAAAAACTAAATTGTATTTGACTTATTTTGCAATTATCATTCAAAATCTGAATTAAAATTTTTGATTTAAACTTTTCAACAACTCTTAAAAACATATGAAATTTTTGATTAATGTTATTGAAAATGCTACAATTTTTGGTTCCACTTACATAGGTTGCTTTTACAATTAGCATTGAAAGTCTAAATGAAAATTTTTGATTTAAACTTTTCAACAACTTTTGAAAACATATGAAATTTATGATTAAAATCATTGGAAATTTTGCCAATTTTGGTTTGCAATTATCATTGAAAATCTTAATTAAAATTATTGATTTAAACTTTTCAATAGCTCTTAAAAACGTATGCAATTTATGATTAAAATCATTGAAAATACTGCCAATTTTGGTTTGCAATTATCATTGAAAATCTAAATTAAAATTATTTATTTAAACTTTTCAATAGCTCTTAAAAACCTATGTAATTTATGATTAAAATCATTTAAATTTCTGCCAATTTTGATTTTCATTTATGTTTTAAAAGCTAATCTTTCAAATAATGTAATATTCTAATCTCCGATTAAGTGTTAGTGTTACAAAATAACTAATCTGTTTTGCAAAACACATTAAATATTAAGATTAAAATATTAGTGTTTTTCAGTAGTAACAAATGAATTTATTAGGGTGCCTGTAAGATTGAAAATATGCCTAGACTGTTTTCTGTATTGAATGTTTCTCCACTAGTATCAGAAGAAGAGGTGAAGAAAATGCAGGAACAGATAGAATTAGACAGAAAAGCTCTTACTGAGCGCAAGGACCTGTTGGAAGAAGAACGTCAAAAGATAAGCCAAGAGTTGGAGAAAAGGCAACATGATTTGGCTAATATTAAGTAAGAAATTGTTTATTACCTTTACCCATGCCTTTAAGTAATTAAAATGAATCCTTTGTATACACAGAAGTTCTTAATTGAAGACATTTGAACTTAAAATCTTTATGATTTTTGATAATTGGTATTTGTTTTTTTAATTAATTGAAACCCATTCTCTGCCGTATCTCGTTAAATTTTAAAAGAGAAGTTTTAAAAGAATATTACAAAATGATAGTATTTTATAATAAAGTGAGTAAGGGGGAGAGAGATTAGTGTAAACTAGAATAATTTTATTATTTAAGATCTTATATTTCTGAAATATAGATTATAACTATAGTGGTCACAGTCAAAATTAGATCATAGTTAGGGCTGCAGGTTTATCGTGGCGCGAATTTCCGTGATGATTTCCGCGAAATTGTCATCTTTTTTTTTAAATCCGCAAATTTCTCAATATGTCTTGACTTGCGCGAAAATTGCTTAAAATGTGATTTTTTATTTCTTCATCTTTTATTTATTATTTTTATTTAACAGAATTTTTTTTTTCTGAACCTTAAATTGAACATGTAAAATTGATTAGATATTTAGGGGAGTGAATCAATAGCAAAATGAGGTGAAAATAGTTCAGAGATAAGAGATAATCAAAATCTTGTCAACTAAGGTGGTCTTTCTACACTTAGGGAGGGTAACTACCTTCCTGAAGTCAGTAAGAGTACAAAAGAAGGAAAATGCTATAAATCAAATCTTTGACAGAAAAATTGTTATACATGCTATTGCACTGGGCAATGAAATTTTTACTGCCTTTCTACATATCCAGTTAAATTTTCCTAGGCGGCTTCTTGTGATTTCTTAAATATGGATCAGTTTCTTAGATGAAGGGGGGGCTAGTAGTTAGTAGGATCTTGTAACTAGTAGTTTGAATGTAGAATGTTTGAGTTTTCACAGCAATTACCTCTTACAAAGCAACGGTCCAGAAATTGCGCGCTGGTGAAGGAAAATTGATCGAGTTTTGGAAATCAAAGACCGAACGCTCCAAAATAGGCAATTTGAAGTTTGTCGCTGCCTAAAAACAGCGTTGAGTCAGAAAAATCGTTTTCTAAGTATAAAAATGTATTAAGTGATGAAAGACGAAGGATAAATGAGAATAATCTGACAATGTACAATACTTTGTACCAAAATTCTGTTCATTTAAATAAAAATATTAATATTGCTTGAAATTCAAAGAAATACTTTTGTTGTGTATTTTTAAGCTTTTTTTATTATTTGCGCAATTTCTGTCTTTTGCATCATTTAT
>NC_092211.1:6281150-6325357 GCF_043381705.1 Parasteatoda tepidariorum
AAATATCTGTATTAAAACCAAAATTTTAATAAATTCTAAATTTGCTTTTTAATTACCACTTTATACTATTTTTATTCATTGCTTTTAATAATAGTTATATTGCAATTAATAAATATTCTTATTGCATATTTTAACAGTCATTTTTGATTTGTCTTATTCTACTTAACCAACAATGTACACAAAGAAACAAGTGGCTTTATTGATAGGATGTATTACGCTATTAATAGGATACACTGCTAATAGGACACTATTAATGAATTGTCACACTGGATTCGTTTTATTCTTATTAACTGACAATAAGCCTAAACCAGCAAATTGATAGGATATATTATACTATTAATAGGATATGCTACTTATAGGTTTGAATATTTTTATTGCATATTGTCTAATTTCTCTTTTTCTAATTAACCAACAATGAGCTTAAATGAATAAAGGACTTTGGAGAGTTGGTGTGGACAATGTTAGTAGTGTAATGGTACAATTATTAGGGTCTTTATTAATCAAATTAAATTCATTTTGTACAGTGCTGTATTTACCAACTTTTCACAGTCTTTTATTTATAATTCTTAGATAATGAAAAATTAATGCTTTAACTCATTACAAGTTTTTATTTTTCAAAATATTTCTCATTTGAACAATAGACAAATGAACACTCCTAAATATAGTTCAATGGCAAAACAATTAAGGTGTTGCTTTGTTATTGCGAAGAATTAGGGTTGTTTCTGATTTGATGGCCTACCCAACTTTAAATCAATGATTACCAGCCTGTTGAGCTGCTGGTTCAGAATGCATTGCAAATTATAACTGGCTGTGTTCGTGGAATTAGTGGGGACAAAAACAACCTTTTTTAAAACAAAAAATAATTGAAAAGTTCAAACTAGCTTATGAATCATTTAAAAGGAAAACAAATTTAAATAAAAAAAATTATGATCCAAAGAATATAATCAGTTAATTTTTAAATAAATTTATAAAACTTCTCTATCCCCTTGCCTTTGTGTTGGATGTGCAGAGATGATTGTGCTCTGGAAAAGATCCTGATTTTTTGCTAACTGCCAGAGTCCAGAAACTTCATCGATCACTTTTATGTATAAAAATTCTTGTATTTAAAAATACTAGAATTTATACTTGACATCTCTTTCATTTGTAAATGTTTTTTTGGTAAGATAATAGATGTGATTAGAAACAAAAGTAAACTTATACATAATTATTCATTTGAATTATGCTGCATGTAATTTATTTAGAATTTATGTTTTGAAAATACCAATGATTTAAGTTTATGAAGACATTAATCATTTGAAATGAGCCATTAATGATTTTACTCAAGAAATTATCAGGATTTTTGAGTTGGGCTTGTAATCACCCCTGGATGTGGGTAAAATGTCTTTTACATATATATTATGGTATTACTTTTTATTAGTTTTAAAAAAAGTGTCAAAATAAATTTATAATTATTATTTTTTCACAATTTTTATGTAATCATTTTAGAGTTGACCATGACGCACTTTTGCAAAAACTTCAAGGTCTTGAAAAGCAGATAATTATTGGGGGTGAAAATCTTTTGGAAAAAGCTCAAGAACAAGAAAAACTTCTGGAAGAGAGTTCAAAGGAATTGGAAGAGAGGAAGAAAAAAGAATTGGAATTGAAGAAAGCTCTTGAAGAAAAAGAGGTGAATTTCAGTTTTTTATTGATAAATAATGTTTTTTTCTTTACATATTTTATCCTCTTGGCAAGGATAGATAAAGTTCCCTGTTCTTTTCAGTATAAAGAGACTTCCAAACAATTAATTTAGTTTCAATGATTTTTAAAATTTTGGCATTGTCTAATACAGTAAAGAACATTTAATCTGGTATCCAAAAAACTGGGGGAAATTTTGCTGCGGTTTCACACCATTTTGAACTAGAACAATTTAGGCTAAATGTGAAAATTCCAGTCATCCTTGAACTGAGTAGAGAGTAAGGAATGGGATCTTTGATTTACGAGGGAGAAATGCATTACACTTGCTTATCAGAACAGAAAGAAGGGTAATAAAAAGCATACATGGCTATACTTCACTACGTAAATAAAAAAAAGTAAAAAAAAAAAAGTAGAAATACAAATTTTTAATTGGAATATAAAAATGGCTAAAATATGGCTATTTTTTAAATTAATAATTGCACCATTTTTAAACTAGAACACCTGAGTCATGCTTGAAGCTGAGTAGATGGAAAGGGGGGATTCTTCCTGTTCAATTGAGTGGTGGAAATAGATAAAATGAAATTAACTCAAAATCTGCATTAAAAAACTTTCTGAAAGCAAGTTATTGAAGCCTTTTCATTACCATCTAACTCTGACAAAATTTCGATAATCACTAAATTTATTACATGTTTTAACTTTTATTTCATAAAATATTTACATCTTTTTTTAAAAATTAAAAAAAAAACACTGAACTCTGGAATAGATATGTTCAAACAAACAAAACCACGATTTAATAAGACTCGCCAAGAGCTTATGCTTTAAATCCCGTGCCTTCACATAAAATAGATAATACATACCTGCCAACTATACCGGATTTTCCAGTAGACTATTGGATTTTACCAGTTTTTGCTGGTTTATCTAAAATTCTCCTGGTTTTTGTACATTTTAGAAAATTCCCTAAAATTGAGTTAGTTTCCTAAAAAAAACCCTATTGACATAGATTTTTTGTACAAATTATTGCTTAAATAATTAAATAAGTATTACTAATATGTAATGAAGTGAACCTCCTTTATAGAAATCAGCTCAAAACTTTTTTTGTTTTAAAATGTTCAGTTTGTTTTTTATTCGCTCTTTTTTTAAATTAATTGAAAAATCTTTTAACTGTGTTTGATGAATTAAATGCTTATTAATATATTTGAAATTATAAGTGAACATAATACATAACATTTCAAGTATGTTTAATGTCAATCATGACTCAAAAATACTGCAGTTTTTCTATTTTAATGACCCTAAAATTCCCTATGTGTAAAATATTTAGTATATTATGCAACAATTATCATGAAATTTATATTATTTCGTAAAATCTACTGGACTTTTTCCTATTCATGTTGGCAGCAATGATAATATGATATGAGCTTTAAATTTTGTAAGCAAAAAGACTAAAAACAGCTATCTCTCTCTCTCTCTCTCTCTCTCTGCCTTGTGGAAAAACCAATTACTAAAAGCCAAATGGAATGATTTAATCATAGGGAAAGTGCGATTGCGCAGAGTAGAAAAGGAAATCATCCTTAAATCAATTGCTGCTAGATTGATTGCAGGGCAGAGTAGAAGAATTTGACCATCATTGTTTTGTTTATTTTTTTTCTTTCTTTTCGAACAGCTAACAGTAGGTAGGTAGTAGAGAAATTTCAGGGAAAATACATCTATGCTTTACTATATAAATATAATAAAGTTAAAAGAGTGAAGATAAAATACAAAATTTTAATTGGAATATTAAAAATGCCAAAATACGGTTATTTTTTAAATTCAATATTAAAGTAGAAATATCTGTATTAAAACATTTTTAGCAATCCAGGAAAATGGGAAATTCAGATATCTGGGATAGAGATGGTTCTGGAGAATCGGTTCGCTGCTATAGTTAAGTTTTTAAATATCATGGTTCATATGACTGAGGGAGGATGCATATTTTTGCACAAAAACCTAAAACAAAAGTGAAAATCTGGAAAAAATGAAAATTTACTTGTTTATTTTTTTTTTAAAAATGTAAGTATTTTTGAAACAACCAGATACTACACGTGTTTAGTGGCTTGTGATAGTAAATGTTTGCTTAAAGGAATGATTATTATTATTGGTGATTACCCATTTTTAGGAATTTTTTTTATTGATGTATATTAAGTTTTATATTTTTTCCATGCTTTTAAGGTTCTATTAATGTGGTTTGTGTAATAATGTTATTATTTATTCTGAACTGATTCGCTTACAGCGCAAATTTTTGCTTTAGAAAGGCAGGGAAATCCATGGAATTTTTTCCTGAAATGGAATATGAACCTTTGTTATTTGATACTATACTAATAACAAATATTTATTAAATAAAAAATAAGGTTTTTATAAAAAGAGTATAATCCATGCTCATTTTAATGACTCTCGTGGTTTAGATGAAACTGGCGTTAATAGCTTGAGTTCATTATGTCCAGAGTGCAGAATATACTGTTAACTCTAACAAAACAAAAAAATTTTTTAAATGACCCATTTTTACCAAGTACTGATTTGTTTTACTACATTAATAATCTGGTGTGATTGGCAGTTTGATAAATATTGTTTGGGAGTTTTGCTGTTGTATTGCTCATGTATTTTGTGCGATTGTATATATGGGGGTTGCTAAATTTGCTTCGAAAAAAAAGAGTAAAAGAAAGACATCATTTCACTGGCGTTTGGAAAGTATCACTTTGTGTTGTTTTTTGTTTTAAAACCTATATATAACTTTTTTCATTTGCCCGAGACTATTTGCTATAGTAAACTGATTGTAAATTAAATGTTTTTACACACAAAAAAAAACTGAAATTTCAACTTAAAATTTGTGTATTATGTTTTGTTTTAGTTAATAAAATAAAAAAATTTGTTGATTTTTTGCATTTTTTTCTTCTTCAAACAAATTGGTAAGGCAGGGTTGCCACTCCACAGGGAGAACAGGAAAAACCTGAAAAATACAGGGAATTTACAAATCACCTAAAATAAGAGGGAAAATGCTGGGAATTCTGAGTTTTTCTTTAGAAACTGGGAAAATATAGGGAATTTTGTTTCCATGGAATTTTGTAACCTCCCAAAGGAATATTTAAAGATGCTATATTAAACTAGTTCAGTCACTTTATCATTATTTGTTTTCAGTATGTTCAACAATTCCTTTTTTCCTTAAGTATTCAGCAATTATAACTAGTATAGGTAGCCCAATATAGCTTATACAAGAACACAGTGATTGTGTTTTTCCTCTTTATATATTGTGTGCAATATGTACAGGGAAAACACAGTGAATTTTTTTCTCCAGATTGTGGCAACCCTGTAAGGGAAGCGATTAAATTTTTTAAAATAAATCCTTTCTTACAATTCTATTTTATTGTTGCAGAGTGAGAGGCTGAATATTGAAGAAAAATACTCCAGTTTGCAGGAAGAAGCTGCTGGCAAGACAAAGAAATTGAAGAAGGTGTGGCAGATGCTTCTCAGTGCTAAGAACGAGTTGAACGATCTCCGCCAAGAACACCAAAGAGAGATGGAGGGTCTACTAGAGAACATCCGCCAACTAGATCGAGAACTCAGCCTCAACAAACTCATCATCGATATGTTTATTCCACCGGAATATCAAGAAGTGATTGAGCAGGCCGTCCAGTGGAATGAAGATATTGGAGAATTCCAGCTGAAGTGTGTCGCTTACTCGGGGAACAATATGAGGAAACAGCTACCAACCGTCGACAAGGAGAAGAAAAAAGAAGTAAGTTTTTTCACTTTGGATGGGTGCATGAAAAACGTAAATGACCTTCTTATTAAAAATTTATTTAAGAATTATGGACAGTTCAATGTAGACTTTTATTTTTATTTTGTCATTGAACAGTCGACCCAATTTTGTGTTTACGTTACTAATGTTCAACTCCGTAGCCTTGTAATTTTGAGCTCAATCCAGAAGATAAGGAAACTTCTGGATCAAGTAGTGCCTTTGAGGAGGACTTTTAGATGGAACTAACGCGCATTTGCGTTATATGGTGAGGAAAACAATGAAAACCTTCCATGGTTAGCCTGAAGAGGTGGGGACTCAACCAACCCATGATCCGTCTACCACTGACTTATATTTAACGCCAACACTGTGGTCGGAGGGACACAAATACAAATTTAATACACAAAAATCAATTTTAAAACAAATTTAATACACAAATTTGTTTTTCAATATTCAGTCATAGTAATCCCTCCACGTGTTGGTCATTCTTTAGGAGCAAGACTGATTTTTTTCACTTGCTCGGATTTATAGAAAACTCAAACTATAACTACTGTAATTAGAACCCTATGTTCTTTCTTATTTTTAAAAATTCTGCTCGTACATATTCTATCTGTGATACACAATGTAAAACTTTGTATTACAGAAAGAGGCAGTATTTTAAAAGTTAATAAGTGGTTCTGTGCTAAATTTTTGAATTTTCTTTTTAAAAAAGTGAGACATTTTTTAATTGAGACTTTTTGAGTTAAGCAGCTAATATCTCAGGGGGTGTTTATCTTGTTTTCCACAGTGCATTAAATGAGATATATAGAATGTTTCTGTAATAACCACCCATAGTATACATTTTTAGAATCTTTGTCAAAAACCAATTAAAAAAGTAAACACGTTATTTCGTGCAAAATTATACTAGATCTGTGAAATAAACAATTATGCCATAATGAATCACCTGAGGAAGTCAAGGTAAAAAACATCTGAATTTGTTTGATTGCCAAAATAAAAAGAAGAGAAGCTTTTGTGATTATTAACTTCTAGATCCTGTCTTCCTCATTTGTGATTCATCAGATTTCCCCAGAATTTCTTCATCATTTATATAAAAATTTGCAACTGTTTATGAGTATGCCCTTTTGTTACAATATTTTATGAGGATTGTATTAAGGGCAATCATTATGAAATATCTGGTATACAGGAAGTTTAATGGAAAGATGAATGGATTAACACCAAGATTTTTTTGTGAATTTATTATTTATGACATTAAATCCTATTACTCTTATTCTGTGTTCCTTCCTTGTTTAAGCAATATAAATATGCCTTTATTTCATTTTGGCAAAGATTATAATAATATGTGAAATACAAAGTATTCTTTATTTAGAGATATAAAGGAAGAAAAAATTAAAACCAATAATAACTTTTGGTGAACTCATAATTTATATGAAATAGCTACTTATTAATTTTACTGTATTTTCCACTAAACTACTGAATCTTATAATTTTCCCAGTTTTCTGATTTAATAACTATTCAACTGTTTTTGAAAAATTTAGAAAATTGGAAAATATTTTTGAAATAATTCCTTTCAAAACAAATTTTTCACTCAGATTATTGTTAATGTGAAAATTTAAATTAATAATTTATACTATTTAATAATGAAATAAACCTCATTTTTTCCTTAAAAGAATCAGATTTTTTATTGAGTTTTTTTAATTCTTTTTTTATTTTCAAATTTTAAATTAGTTTAAAAATAATAGTTTCGAAAATAATTAGTGTAACCATTATTAGAAAATATTTATGAAAGAATCATTATTAAAGTTTTATAAAAATTAGTTCAATTCAATTCAATTCCAAATAGAAAAAAATTTCAGCCAATATAACTTTGTAGTAAATTTGATTGTAGTTTTCTTTTTTTTAAATTAATTATGAGAGAAAAAAAAACTTCTTTGTGTTGCTCGAACATATTATTCAATGCAAAAGGTTATTTGAGTTTAAAAAACATGCTAAATTTAAATTTATAACAGTTGTTTTGAAATTAAAGTTTTATTTTATATAAAGTATACTTATAATATCAAAAGTTTATATCTATATGAGGGCTATTCAAATGAAACCTGGACAGTGCATCTAACTTTGCATTAGATGTAATGGGGCGTCATGTAACTGTATTGACGGCACCATCTATTGATATAGAGACTGACCATGCACAACGTTTGATGTTGCATAGCGACAGTGTGGTTCACGCCGAAGAGAAGGTGTTCAAACAAGTTATCGTCCACTACGGAACATGCAGCCGAGTAAGTAGGAACAATGAGTTTCAGTGGAAAATGCTGGAACATCCACCGTACAGCCCAGACCTTTCACCATGTGACTTTTATGCTTTTGGACCTCTAAAACAAGTTATTCGCGGACATCGATTCACAATGGATGACGGCATGTGTGACTGGGTCCAGGGCAATAGCCTACTAGCTTCTTCAAGGATAGAATCAACCGGCTAGTGTCGCACTGGGATAAATGTGCCAACAGTTTTGGTGACTATTTTTGAGTATGTGTATAACTACATTCGTGAGTTATCAAAATCTTTACCATTACTTTACACTAGTGACCAGGTTTCACTTGAATGCCCCCTATATATAAAATTGTCAAAATCTTCTAACAGACTAATTTTCTTATGTTGAAGTAACAATCTATGGTCTACAGAACAAAAATAGTCGAGAATATTGCTAAGCAAAGCAGTCTCTTAAAGTTTAATATTTATTTCCAAAATTCTAAGTTTGTTTAAAAGAATTTTTTTTTTCAGGCTGACAATTTGGATTTGTCTCACCTATATCTTTCTTACAATACGGAAAGTGTGACGAGAATACCTAGAATGAAATCTTCTAGAGGAAAGTCTGGACGTTCACATTCATCTAGAGCAAAGTCTTCGAGGAAATAACTTGTATTAATCTATTTATTTATTTGTATAGAGTAGAGATATGATTCTATTTATTACTTTTCAATTTGTATATAGTATAGATAAATATGTATCATAAAATGTGTCTCTTTTTATTTCTACATTTAAATGTGATCAATAGTGTGATGCATTAGAAGATCTATATAACTGAATTTTGTAAATCGCATTAACTTTGTGGGTGTAAACAATGAAAATTGCAGTGGAAAAATTTCTGTATTCAAGCAAAATCTATTAATTTTTTACTAAGTGGTGATTACAACTTCAAAAGCTAAGCAAACCAAAGTTGTAAAATTGTTTGCTATTAGTTCTAATGCTCCAGAAAATTTTAATATTTTTTCTGTAAATAATGAATATTTAAGTGTGCCCATTTGTGTTTTAAGTATTCTTATTCAAAAATTAATTTAAAGTATTTGGTAATTTAAGTTTAAAAAAGTGAAATGATTTATATAACACATAATTCTATGAAATGCAAAGCTTTGCACTTCAAGGTTTGCATCTTCAACTGTATTAATAACAAAAAATATATTGACATTTTGAAGAGCTAAATGCATTATTTCCCAAACTGTGTACTACTGTGGTAAGTAAGTTTAAAGATAAGTGATCTATAAAACTCAAAGCTTTGCACTTCAAGGTTCCTACCACTACAAAAATATAATTCCAATTCACTAGTATGTAAGTGATATTACTAGATTCTATGGTAGGGATACCTTTTTATAAATGATGGTTGACATGGTTGATAGCTACTGTCCCCACATTGGTGATCTTAGGACGTGATGGGAACATGCCTACCTCGATGTCAACATTGAACAGTTGACTTGCTACTTGTGACATTAAGTCTATCACACTCAACTGCTAGTGGCAACACAGGAGCAACCACGGCTGTGAACTTAATACAGCTCTAACAATTAGCAAAAGTACGTTGGTCGTAATATAGCTCTCCCGGCTTGTCACAAAGCAGCAATGAATTCTATCACAGATATAATTTTGATGGGGGAGTGTTCCTACCACTACAAATGTCCAATTCACTAGCGTATATAAGACATGTTAACTCGATTCTATGGTGGGGGTACCTTTTCATAGATGAAGGTTAAAATTGTCGATAACTACTCTCCCCACAAAGGTTCACATTCTAAAGATGCAATAGTAAAAACAAATTTGACATTGAGAACGTATTTGAAGAGCTAAATGCATTTTTTCCCAAACTGTGTACTGCAGCACATATAGTTTAATGAAACACAAGATTTCAGCTCCCTCATTAATTAAATTTTATAAATTAATGTTTATTTTCTTTATCATACAATTTTTATATTGAAGCAAATAATTCTATTTATTTTGATCATGCAGTCAACTAAAAAGTTTTTGAAAACGCTATCTTAGAAAATATAGAAATATACGACAGCTACTTTTAAAACGCATTATACTAATTTATAACAATCTATTTAATGACATGGCAGGCTTAGTTCATTTTTTTTTAAATATTTAAAATATATATATATATATAAGATTTTTTCTTGATTTGATAATTTTGATTCGATCAAATATCCTAAATTGTATTTAATTTGTTTCTATCAGTGAATTAATTTGATTTTAAAAAGTATAACTGCTAAGAACAAGTGCAAAAATAATATTTTCTAAGTTTTTAAATAACCTTTAACTTACTTTTGACAGGTAAGATAAAGTTAACAATTTTTTTCAATATGTTAAGGATAAGAAAGCAGTGTTATTAACTAGTTGGTATGTCACCAAATCATTAGTTTTAGTTCTTCCACAATTGAGTTTGGCTACAATAAGTAAAATTTCTAAATAATATTGATACTTAGCAAATTGACTAAGCAGTTAAGCAAAGGTTCTGCAGAAAACTACTAAAAATCTTCATAAAAATAGCTTATTTCTATGTTTAAATAATGGTAGCTTACACAGCTAATCCTGCATTTAATACAGCTTTAAGTTATCTAAAAACAATTTTTTCTGAGTTCAAAATATTTCTCAATTTTGTTGAATAAAATGAAATAAAAGAGGGAAAGTATTGCAATAATTTTCAGTAGCTGTTAATAAATATTTACGCACATTTCACAAGATATTTTCATAATTTTTAGACACTACAAAAATTATTGCAACATTTTCCCCCTTTACTTTCATTCTATTCAACAAAAACTTTTTTTCAGAGTTCAAAATATTTTTAAATTTTGTTGAATAAAATGAAAGAAAAGGGAAAAAATATTGCAACAATTTTTAGTAGTTGCTAATAAATATTGCAAAATGTCCAAAAATTATGAAAATAAAATATCTTGAGAAATTATATCAAAAAATCAAATATTTATTCATTGAATACTAACTCAACCCCTCATGCCTCACCCTATGGGGTTTAAATAGAGAAAGGAGGGTTTATACCAAAATCCTAAATAGGAACCTGCATTTTTTTCAAGTTTCATAATTTTCCTGAAAAAGTACCCTAGTTCAACTTACAGGTTTGTGTATTTTAAATGATAATACATTGTAAACTATTGATAGAAAATTATAATAGCAATATAATTTCTATAAGTAAAAACAACAAAAAAAACCTAATTTTAATATTCCTGATAGTTTGAATGCACAGTTTTTCTATTTTTTAACTTTTGAAGTATAGTTTGCTCACCAGGAGTTGGCTCAACCTCCTCAGACAGAGTTCATTTCAGCACGGGAGTAAGAGGAGAAACATATCCGCGCTTGAAATTGAGACAACCCTTACTGGGCGCAAAACACAAACAGTGAATTCTTTTCAGTCACTTATTTTGCTTTATCATCTGATATTATACCTTTCGCAGGGCTGCCAACTCTTCCGGTTTTAATTTTGTATTTAAAGTGGTACCGAAACTCATGTCATGCTATTAAAATTTTTTAATTATAATAATAATTATAAATGAGTTTGACCACCACTACATATAAATAATTACAACAAATATATAAAAGCANGGTTTTAATTTTGTATTTAAAGTGGTACCGAAACTCATGTCATGCTATTATAATAATAATTATAAATGAGTTTGACCACCACTACATATAAATAATTACAACAAATATATAAAAGCACACAATAAAGAATTTAACCTAGTAAAAATATAAATATATTTTTGAGTAAGATTGTTTTTCAGTAATTGTTTTACTACCACTTGGAAAATTCATTCTCAGAAAGAGTGAAAGTTGGCAGGTATGCTTTCATTACTCTAACTAATTAAATATTTTAAATTTAAAAACTGCTGTTTTTCCAGCAAAATGTCTCAAAAAGGACAAACTATTCATTCAAAAGAGAGAAATATCAAATCTATGAAATATTTGATGTTAAAAAAATGCAGATGAAGTGAAATAAATATTTTTGCCATATGATCGACAAATAGCAGGATTGCTCACATCCTTCTCCCAAAAATGGTGAAATAGTATTGGTGCAGACCATGTGATGATGAAGGCGGAGTCAACTCCTCTTAAACGAGCTATAGCTTTTACTTCATTATTATGCAACGAGTGAAATTCTGTGTTTGTTTAATAGAAGACCACAAATATGAAACCAAAATAACTTTATAGCTATTCAAATACTTGTAAAAATACAAACTACACAAATTAACAATAAAGTATCTTCATTCAGAACATTAACAATATTGTATCTTCAGTAAAAATGTACAAAACTGTGGAGGAATAAAAAGAAAGGTCATGGTAACAGGAACTTGCCCGGAATGTCGATTAAAAGAGTAGGCCTGACCCCATGCATTTACAACAGAAATAAAAAATCAGTATCTGTTTACATAGTATATAAAATAAAGAGATCTAAAGATATTTACAGAAAAGATATGGCACCCAAAAATGCTATCAAAATACTGACAAGCAACTGATAGTTAATTAGAATTTGTGTTCACTGATTGTTTTTAGAGTTGTTGAAAGGAATTACTAAATTTTCAGAATTTTCCACTTGCATAGATTGAAGTGCTTCTAATATAGATGCGTTGGTTTCCTGCAGCTGAAAATAAAATATTACATAAGTGATTTATGAAAGAAAAATTTATAACTAAGCTAAAAAATTTTTTTTATTTAAACTTATCCTGGGAGGACTTGCATCTACTGAATAAACTTAAAGATGCATGGGGGTCATGTAATGACCCCAAATAAAATTCATTTATCAGAAAATTATAATAAATATCATACAGCGGCGATAAATGATAATTTATCGCCGCTAAAAAATTTTAAAAGGAAATATAACACTTTTGAATCTCAGACAATGAATATTTACTGGTTAACTAGTTGAAGTTTTTTTACACGATTTTTTGAACAATAAAATCTAGTAAAACAAGACATTTACTTCTCTGATAATTAGTATATAAGTTATTATAACATACTCGATTGTTTTCATGCAAATGTGTGTAGCAATTTTTATTTATAGTTTGTTTTCTTTGTGGAAATAATTTGTACACAGAAATTATATGCTAAAAAAAATCTTGCACAAATTGAGAATTCCAACTGTTCTTTATTTATCAAGCAAAACTTCATTGAAAGAAAATCATTCTTATTTTAGGATTCCAGGAAACAATTTTTTAATATTTTAACTTGCAGTTCATAATTCAAACTCAGATTAACCACATATTTGCAGGTGTTTATTACTAATAAGTGAAATAGTTTTTCTTTAATTTTTATGCACAGTTAGGTTTTTATACATAGTTAGTGGACTTTTGTGATGCCCAGTGGTTGAGTGGTAGCGCCTCGCACCGTCACGGCACAGATCCCCGGTTCGGGCACGGTCGTCTCGGCCTTTCGTCGGTGGGTCGATAAAACGAGAACCAAGCACACTTGGGAGATAAACACCGGGGATTCTGCATTAGGCTGACCACTCAACTGGAACATCCACTCTTGCAACTCAGTGCCCAAAGGTCAAGATAACTGAGATGGGCCCAGTAGGCCATGACCCGCTATGGGCTGTCGTGCCTCTAAATTTAGTTTAGTGGACTTTAGTTAGATAGCAAAGCAGTTCTTGTACTTATGACTTATTAGAGCAAAACTTTCACGAGCATTGTAAACAAGTAAAAAACACTATGAACGTAAAGCAACACACTGTATTTATAAGCCAAGAGAAAAAAAATTATTTGTAGGTCAAATGGAAAGATGTGGGGTTATTTTATGATTCCAGTAATTGATAAAATGTCTACTGGGGGAAAAAAAGTTGGAAATGACTTATTCACAAAAGGCAGATGAAAAACGTAGCTACGTAGTCAAAGATAAAAATATAACAACCTCAAACATAAAAATTTAAAAAAGGAAGAAAAAAAAATATTAAAACAGAATGCAAACAATCTATAACAAAATTCTTTAATCAAACAGGCATAAAACTTTTTCTTGTTCAAGGTGTTTTTTTTTTATCTATATATATAAAAGAAAAAAACTTTTTTTGAAACCATGATTCGAGGCAAATAGAGCAATGTTTTATTTTTTAATATTTTTATGCATGATCATGAAGTAATTGTGGGTCCAAATCAAAAATCCCGAAAATTTCTCGAGTAAAATCATTCACAAAATTAATATCTTCATAAATTTAAGTCATTTAAATGTTCAAAACATGATATTCTAAATGAAGCATAAATGCAGCATAATTTAAATGAATAATTACTTTTATCTCCTAATCACATTTATTCTTCTTCCAGAAAAAATATTTACAAATAAAAGAGATGTCAAGTATAAATTTTAGTTGGAATGTTTTTAAATAAAATATACAAGAATTTTTATACATAAATGTGATCAATGATTTCTTGAAACTTTTGGATTTTCAGAAATATTCGGATCGTAGTTGGCGAAAAATCCGGTTTTTTTCCGGAGCACAATCACCCCTCAGTAAAATTATTAATTGCTCTGCTTATTCATTTAAATTAGAAACATTTAAAAAATAATAATAAAATAAAATTCTTGTATCAACATATGTTTCTGTTTTCCATTAGAATTGATCAACTACCTTATCTCTTTAATTAATGGAAAAACATAATTCTTTTAACTGAAATACATCTTGGTCCAACTAAGGAAGTAAAACATGAAAAATTAAACAAATACCATAACAAAGATGGTTGAAGGACAATTCCTGGAGTGCTAAATATGTTTGAATTTGGTTAAAACATGTTTTGGTAAATACGTAGCAATTTCTAATCGAATAAAAATTTTGTATTTTAAAATAGTTGCCCTATGGGTTACAAGATTTTTTTTTTCAGTTTGGAACAAGTGAAAGAACATACTTCACAAGATCTAAGTGTAGATTAAATACTCCAATAAAAAGAAAATGGTAATGGAACGATTAAATTTAACACAAAATTTAAAAAGTACAACATATTTTTTAAATAGTAAATGAATTAAATAAAAATGCTTGTTTAGCACTTAAGACGTAACTTTTTAAGTTAAACTAACTATTTACCGAAGAGAAATCGTTTCCCGATAATTTAGAAGAGTATCTTCTTACCAAATTTCGCTCATTATCAGAAATGGGTTCTTCAGACAATGTCCTCTCTAAGTGTGGAGTATCTTGTAATAATGATGATTTTTCATTGAAATGTTTGGTTTTCAAAGCGGCTTGAATTTTTGATTCATAGTCCTTCGCTTTGTCCACTGGCTGGTCAACAGGAGAATTTAAAGCAGGCACATCTATGTAACTACTAAAAGAAAAAAACATTCAACATTAGAAATTAAGATTTCACAAAAAATTTCACTGTGCTAGTTTAGTTGATGAACATCATAAACAAAATTGTAGCGTAAGAGAAAAAAAACAACTTTTTTTGAGGGGGCTTATAGTTTTATTGATTTTTAAGGAAAAAATTTCATTTACTTTAGCAATATAGCGGTGCCTTTCCTGTTACAAATACTCTTTATTACAAAAATCAAAACAATATATATGGGGTACAAAGAAAAAAAAATTAAAAACAGGGAAATAAAAAACAAATTACCATGAAACTTTTGACAGAAAGGAAAAACACCTATGAAAATTATAAAACTACGTTGAAAAGTACAATAGTAAATTTTTTTTATTTAATTTAATAGACTATACTAAATAAATGCTAAATGTAATTAAAAAGTAATAGAACTTATAATTTATTTTCATGTGTTTTAATTGCAACAAATTAAAAAATATTGAATGATTTTTAAGCTATCACTTACACATACCTCCCAAACTTAACACGACTTTTAGGAGCAGTATTTTGTAGAGGTAGTTAATTTTATGCTGCAATATATTGAATCTGGACTTGTTTTAAAATTATTTTAATAATTTAAACCCAACATAAAGAATTTAAAAAACATATATATAAAAACCTTGGAAATATGCATCAGAGCTTGACAAAATACAAGAAATTGAAGTTTTTATGCTACTTTTTCAAAATCTTTAGAAGCTATGCTTACTTTTAAGTCATTGTTTGTTTTGCAAGTCATTTATAAAGTCTGATTTTTCAATTAATAAAAAAATACTTTCGAGCTAAACCTATGTATATAAAACATAAAATTAAGAAAAAACACTTTTGAGTATCAGAAATAGCACTTATGCGCCACAGAGCATCAAATATTAAAAAAAAATTATCAGAAAACAAAAAGTTAAATCGTAGAAAAAAAAGTTCAAACGCATCCTCTGGGACACGGAAATCTCTACCAAGAAAAAAAAATAATAGCACACCAGTAGACTTATGCAGATAGAATAAAACTAAACTTCAAAATATTTAATAAATAAATAAAAATCTGTATTAATAGCGAAAGGAGAAAATATAAATAAAATTGATTTGAAGTGCTAATTAGTTTCATTTCAGGTAGAATTTTGAAATTTATAAAAAAATTAGAATGCTTTAACTTATTTAATATTAGTCTTAATGTGGTTAAAAATAAAACTGGAAATTTTTATGTCCTAAGGACCCACAGCTCCAAAAGTCACTGAGAACATTGTCCGTAAAAATAAGTACTGAAATTCGTGGAAGATACAGGACATTTCAAGATATGTGAATACAGGATCCGCTCTAAGGATTCAGCCAGCAAATTAGGCAAAAATCAAAAGTATTCACAATTTTCGATATCTTCGCCAAATGCAAATCTTAAAAAAATTTTATGATTAATTTTCTTTCCATAGAAAACTATTTTATGGTAGTTTGTTTCTGACTTATATTATTAGGATCCAATTCTAATGGGTTATGACGCGCATCTACCGAATATTACTGTAATCGAAATACTGATTTATTAAGAGAAAATCCTTTCTGATGTCATTTTAGTTTTGTTCCAGTGGACAAAACTCTTTGCCAATACTTATGCCAAAACAAAATTTTATTTGCCAAATTGATTTTAATGATTTGGGCGAGGTAGTGAATACTTAGCACGGGCCCTGCATATGTATACACACAAATTTCTCCCAAGGAATAAAAAAGAACAGAGTGCATTCTCACAGAAAAGGGCACGTTGAGTTTGAAAGGGCATTCACTTACCTCCATTAAAATGTATCGAAATGTTTAACATTATATAATAACTGAATTTGGTATAATCAATTTTTAAATTACCCACTTATAATATTTTCTGAAAAATTTTAAAGGATTCAAAAAAATTAAAGGGAAGCTAAAAAGGCAAGCCTTATGTAAAAATTTTGTCCAAAAAAAAAATAGTTAACTGATACACATTATTATAGGATACAGGATTATATATGATATGATACATAATTTTGAATAGTGACAGACATTTAAAATTCATAAGAAGTAATTATGATTCTTGCATTTATTTAAAAAGAGAGTTCTGAATAAAAATAAACTGAACATTTTAGAACAAAAAAAATGATTTCTATAAATGAAGCACTTCCATATATATTATTAATACTTATTTAAACATTCAAGCAAGCAATAATCTGTACAAAAATTCTATTTTCATAGGGATTTTGTTAGGAAACTTTCACTATTTTTGGTAGTTTTCTGAAATGTACAAAAACCAGAAGAATTCTTATTAAACCAGTAGATAAGGAGAAACTAGCAAAATCCAGTAGAGTTGGTAGCCACGTATATATTTTCATTTACTAACAGTAGAATGGATATCAAGCATATTGATTGTTCTCAATTTATAAAACTTCATATTGAAAAATATATTTATGCATAGCTCGCTAATTAACTCAGGTAATTAGCTAGTCTTTTGAATGGTCTTAGGCAACGGCATTATTTTTGAAAGAAAAATAAATGGTACAGTACTCAAATGGTTTAGGCATAACATTTTACATAATTTATAGATACTACAATTGTAAAATATATTAAGAACATATGAAATGAACCACATTTAATATTATGATGCCTTCCTTACTTGGCAGTCTTTTGCAATATCCTATTCAATTTTTCTTGCTGATCTCCAAGGCTTCCAGGAGGATGCTTTTGAGTAACATTTGAGCTGCTACAAATTGAAATTAAATTAATTAGTAAATTAAATAAAGTATATAAAAATAGAACTTATTATCAATACTTTTAAAAGAATTTCCTACTTCTACATGGTAGCATAAGAATGATTATTTAAGTGTATATATATATATATATATANATAGGGTATTACATTACATTAATTATTTATTACCCCTACCTCCCCCTTGTCATAAACAATTTCATTCACTTCTCCTTAAATGTGTTCATATTTAGCTGAATTTCGAT
Organism: Parasteatoda tepidariorum; assembly: GCF_043381705.1. Taxonomy (NCBI): domain Eukaryota; kingdom Metazoa; phylum Arthropoda; class Arachnida; order Araneae; family Theridiidae; genus Parasteatoda; species Parasteatoda tepidariorum. The sequence continues at coordinate 6,299,164 of NC_092211.1, forward strand.
AATTTTTTTTTAAAGTTGCTTGGTAATGTCCTAATAAATAAAATAAAATAAACAAACAATTTAAACAAATAAAAATAATAATAATAATAGATAAATAATTGATACAAAAATAAGAAAAAACTTGATTGAAATTAAGAAAAATAATACTAGGATATTAAATTGAGAAAATAACATTCTAAAGAAAAAATTAATTATTACCCCTGTATCAGAATTGCGGCGACATTGGTGCAGAAAGATTTTTCATTTGGAAAGGGAAAATTTTTGGTTTACCTTACTGCATATTTGTTCCAAAACTGATTTTTTGATCTGCAGAATTATTTTTCAATGATATTTTTCTTGTACACCAGAGAGGAGAAAAATAACCATAATTTTTCTATTTATACTTTGGATTTAAAAAAAGTTCTTAATGACTGGCTTCAGCTAGAAAGTAAATTTAATAATATAAAATGAGAAATTCAGAAATCCTGAAAGTCTAAAAGATAGTTCGCTCTAGAAATGATGTTCTCTCCTTCATTTTTATTTCCTTAACGAACACCATGTTTAATGCACACTTATTTGAGTATCTTTTTTAAAGAGTATTATTCGCGTGATTTTGTTGTTGATGTTTATTTTGGAATTACTACATGGGTTTTACTAATTTTAATTTATGTGCACATTTCAATTTACTTATGAATTTTAATTTTTGTAATGATTCACAAAGTTTAAAATAACAAAATTCGCATAATTAGTGTATTTTTCCACCCACAAAATGTGAAAAAGTGCCTATATTAGAATTAAAAAAATTTTACTTTTACAATTAAAATTTTTTATATGTTTTTATTCTATACTGTAAACACAATGTTACTTTAAAATTAGTAATTGTCATAATTAAAAGTAACTCAAAGAAAAATATTAATGCTAGGGTTGCAGAAAAAATTCTGCCACAGGATTGTTACAGCAAGAACAAATATTTAAAAAAGCTTACAATAAAAAGATTGGTACACTTAAATAAAAATTAAATGCTACTGCATTTTTAAAATTATAACTTTAACAAATACTTAAAAAGTTTTAAAACAAAAATGATACTTACTAAGAAGGCTCTCCAACAGGACTACCTAGCAGATTTGTTTTATCATTTTGTTCAGTCTAAAAAATAAACATAACCATTAATTTCTTTTTTCATTGTATCATCTATGAAAGTCTTCCCATTAACCGANGCATTTTTAAAATAATAAGTTTAACAAATACTTAAAAAGTTTTTAAAAAAATTATGACTTACTAAGAAGGCTCTCCAACAGGACTACCTAGCAGATTTGTTTTATCATTTTGTTCTGTCTAAAAAATAAACATAACCATTAATTTCTTTTTTCATACCTATTTGAATTGTATCATCTATGAAAATCTTCCCATCAGATGATATGAGATCTAGAGATGATACCAACCTAGATATGAGAACATCTCTTACAATAAATGTAAACTGATCATTATTCTAGCTATAAAAATAACCAAGTTTTGAAGGGCAGACAGACTACTGAAAGAGAGTCACAAAGTGGACAGCTGTACTAGGTTAAAGATCTTTGACCCTAACCAGTTGATAAAGACTGACCTTCTATTGAGTTTGAGTATAGAAAATCAAATCTGTATATTGAGTTTGATAAACTCATTTTGGTACTCTTTGAAACACAGATGTACTTATTTCTTTATCCTGCTGGTAAGGTAGATGCCATCAGGCTTAAGAAAACAATACCGGACATTGTTGGCATAAACAGATTTCAGCTGATTTCTTATGCCTTTCATAATGATCAAAGGAGAGCCACCGAAACAATCCATAACATTCCCATTGTACAGTATATTTGCCTACATCCATCTATATGATGTAAGTATACATAAAAAATATGAAAGTATAAAATATGACTAATATGAAAATTCAGTTGTTGTAGTTAATTTACGTCGCACTAGAGCTGCACCATGGGCTATTGGTCTGGGAAACACCTGCGAGGATGATCCGAAGACATGCCATCACATACATTTTGATTCTCTGCAGAGGGGATGGCACCCCCGCTTTGGTAGCCCGACGACCTGCAAGCGAAGTCTAGTACTCTATGTTAGAACAGTTTAATGAGGACCCATACCGCACATCCTCGGTCCCTACGCAGACTGATCCAAGTGGTCACCCACCCGCACTTTGATCGTAGCCAGTGATGCTTGGCTTTGGTGATCTGCTGGGAACCGTGCCTTAAAGATCAGTCCACTGCAGGACTAAAAAAATTCAGAGAGATATATGTTATAGATGTCTAATTGTGATAAAAGATTGCAAGAAAGCTCATACAAGCATCTTTACACAAACTATTTAAGGTTTGTGCACATAGACTAGGAAATCTAAGATAATTTAGTGATTGAGTAGCATAATGTTTTTTTTTTTCAGTGGTGTATAGAACAGTGAAAAGACACAAAGCAATAGTATTTCTTAGAGGTGGAAGAGTATTTTCAATAATTCCTATTTAAGGAAAAACATTACGTAAATAGATAAGTAGAATAAGCTAGATCTGATTTTTTTCAAAACTAAAGATATGTAATATATAGGAATTATTAAAAAAACACAAGTAAAAATTTGATAATGAAAAATGAGGTAAAGGAGGGAAAAAAAACCATTCTAACATCAAAAAAAATAATAAATAAAATAAAATAAATGAAATAAAACTAGATAAATAAATAATTGATACAATATTATGGAAAATTCCTAAATTGGTACATAAAGGAATGATGATTCCCACTGGTTTCTCAAAAATATACAATTTTTGTTTCTTCTAATTTTTGCAGTATTTCATTCATTGTAAAATTTTGAATTTACTAACTATGATTGTAACTAATGGGTGCAAAAACACAAAATAAAGCAAAGCCTACTGAAAACATTGATATAGTAACTAAACACAATTTCTTTTAACTTAAAAAATATATGTAAGGTATTAAAATTTTGTAATAACTGGCTTTGATATAAAGATATTATATTTAGTATTTTAAATGGAAAAACCTCATTTTTAAGGGGTTACAATTATGAAAATTTTTAACTAAATGAAGTGAGAAACAAAAGTTACAACATGCTATTTTAATTATTAAGAAAATGCAAATATGTTTGAAATTTTAGTCCCCCACACAAAAATTTACCATTGCAACTCAGTACATTATAAAACCAATAATCTTGTTTATGATTAAAAGATTTATTAAATTTATAACACAATATATTGAAAAGCATTTTTATCGCACTATATGCATAGTTCAGCCGGTTTGATAAGATTAGAAAAAGCACAAGGCAAGAAAAAAAAGTGTAAAATGAAATATTTAAAAAAAAAAAAAAAAATNGACCGATTGTGCAAAAAAAAAAACATTTATAATAATCTTCAAACTTACTATAAAACTCCCCACTAAGGGTTAAGATAAAAATAATAAAAACGTTATTCAAATACTATTCCCAATAAAGAGTTAAAATAGGTATTTCTGAGTAACACATTTGGGAGCTAATGTCAAAAAATATATATTTACCTCATATATATCATCGTCCCTGTTACCACAACAAGAGCTACAAAGTGAACCCATTACTCACGAGCCTTTCTATAATTTTTAATAGTATAAAATGTATTGCTTTAAAACCGAAGTCATTCGCGAAAATCATTAAAAGAGAGTTATAAGTTAAGTGACAAATAATTTTATTAAGTTAGATAAGTGAAGAAATCAAAACTTCTGTCATGTGATTGACAGACGAACCGGTGATGTTTTGTTTGCGTATGATTCGATAACAGAGAAGGAATTCAATTTAATTGATCGATAGTAACAATTATTTCAAAGCCTGAAATCGATAATTCTTGTAAAAGTTGCTTGCAGCGTTACCTGGCGAATAATAATCCCGTAAAGTTAAAGGGACCATTCTCACTGCTTCTGATTTACACATTTCAATCACCGTCGAGTCAGAGATGAATCTGATAGGTAAGTTTCTCACAGAAGAGTATCAAGCTTGCTTGAATATTAAACTCTGTAAGAGGGGTTGGGGTTCCCTTTCGGCTGATCCAAAAACCTTAATATCTGATACTGAACCCCATAACCCATGGTCAATAAAACTGGAATGAGCACAGTACGCCATTGCCCATTAAGGGTGGTCGTGCCACTGAGTTCAGTTGTTGGTTCTTATTTTGATGTAAAAGATAAAGGGGAAAAAATTAAAACTAACTAATCTTGATTTTAAATATATTAATTTAAACCAAAATATAGGGTATTACATTACATTAATTATTTATTACCCCTACCTCCCCCTTGTCATAAACAATTTCATTCACTTCTCCTTAAATGTGTTCATATTTAGCTGAATTTCGATAATTTTTTTTTAAAGTTGCTTGGTAATGTCCTTGTCCTTCTCAGAGGCAAGAAGCTTTTTTTATTGCTTTAATTTTTAGAATTATTGACAAGAAGTTTGAACTCGTTTAGAATTTACTCTTTAACAATTCATTGATAATTCGCTTCTTAAATGATAATTTGCTCCATTCGATAGCAATTTTGAACTGTCGACTTGGTAAAGATCTCACGTTCCCAAAATTCTGTTCAAAGAACGGTTTAAGCAGCAGAAATTTCTTTTTGTTATCGGCAAATATACAAAGGCCTACTTTTTCCTTTATTAGCCTGAAATTTTCCGATTCGACCCCATTCATTATTACAATACACAAGGGTCAGCAGCAATATTTTAAACGAATTAGTTGGGGGTACAAAGGTGTAATTTTTCCTTTAGTGTAATTGAAGATTACAGCTCATGTTCTTAATAAACATAATGGCCTATATCTCCTTTTTTTTAACCTATAATTTTGAAAGTAGGTCAGGCTTAGGTATATTGCTAAAGAACGTATTTCTTTTTCAAACTATATAAAAAAATATAACATTAGGTTTCATTATGCTTCCTAAAATCCATGGACATTGAAGCTTGAATTCCGTAAAGGTGTCAGATGACAAAGAACATATAGTATGGTATGAAGCGCTAAACGGCTAACAGAAACATGAAGCCAGATCTGAAAGTAATAAACAAATTGGTTGAGGCACTAAGGAAACTAATTGTAATTTCATTCTTTTAATTTCCTTTCTTTCTTCTTTGTGTTGTCAGCACATGCATAAAGGCCTATCTTTTGCTTTTGTATGAACATATAATTTCAAAACTTGGCCCCATTTATTATTTCATTTTACACAAACATGAGGCTAACCCGCAAAATCATCGAAAGTTGGTTTAGGTAAACGATAGTAGAATTTTTCTTTTGTTAGGAGAGAACTTAGTAGATGGTTGTGTTCACATTGCTTTATTAAAATTGTAATAAGGAAACGATATTCGTTTCTCACTTTTTTTTATTGATATCAGATATGAATAAAATTGTCTTCTATTTAAACCATTTTTATATAATTTCGCATGCTTAAAAGGCATTAAACATGTATTTCTCTAAAAAATTATATCTTAATTAGAGGAAAATTATTAATTTTTAACGTGTCACAAATCCAGAATTTTTGGATTTTTAATATTGAGATTTTGTCGGGGGGCTTGGAAATTCGTCATAATGGGCGATCGTAACACTCGAATACGCCATCTGGGGAGAAGACCGATACCATGGCCCCTTCTCTCTTCTCCTCTTTTCAGTTGAATGCACTACGATAATTTTCCTCTTCTTTCCGTTTTTAATTAATGAAAATATTTGTTAAAATTTTCATAATGCTTTCTAAGAACTATTTTCAATGTAGTTTTCAGTTCCATATAGTTTCCCCAACTTAAAAGATTTTAATCTATATGAAAATCAAGACAGAAACTAACTTACTTACTTCTTCTATGACTCTCCACACGCTAATGGCGAAAACATACGTAGTGTTGCTATAGGTAGAGAGTTCTGCTCCAAGCCACCTGTTTCCATTCACATTCAGATCACAAAAGTTTTTTCGTCTCTAGGCATTTTTCAGACATTAGAAGAATTTTTGAGGTGTTTAGGTTATACGATTTCAACTACTTATCAATAAAATTTAAAGCTTTCAGAGATTTGAGTGGCAGACAATAATTTACGAACTAAAAGAAGTGTTTTTGAATGCCTGAAAAATATAGCAATAAACTTGTATCGATTACTTTAGATATTATATGCAATAATTGCAAGCCTACCTAGAATGTTTATGGAAATACAGATTCTAAAAGCATTCAATAAGTACTAAACAAATATTTTGGAACTATTTTTATTATTTATTATAATTTTAAAATTTCAAAAACTTCGGTTAAAATTGCGCAAGATTTCAGCATTTAAAGAGGTTCTTTAATACAGCGCATGCGTAGAATGCATTTAACTCTCATTGTTTTAATATTTAAAACAATAAATATAGGCTAAATAAAAATTAAAATTTCATTGGTCATTAGGAAAAAGAGACATTATTAAATGTAAATCTTATAAAAAAATGCTAAAGATTTTTTTTTTAAAAAAAGGTCTTTATAAATTGTTTAATAAACTTTTTTAAAAACTTTATGTGAGGGGACCTTGAAAATGTTTTGATTTGCAAAATGGGCAATGAGCTAAAAGAGTTTGGGACCCTTTAATTTGTACCTTAACACAAGACTGTTGAATTATATAACTGTTTTGCTGGTTGCTGTCTTTTGTAACTGTTGTTCTGCCAACTATTTTAACTTCGGATTATATAATTATTAATAATTTGAACCATTACTAAGCATGTCCGAATAACCCTATTTTTTGCCATGATTTTTAAAGTGTACAGTGGGCAGAAAACAAACCTGAATATCTTTTTGATCTAATGATCGGATTTTTACGTTCTAGGACACAATCTTAATAGCTCAAGGGGGTTACCTCAAATATGCAAATTAATCAGTGCAGACGATATTTTAAGTTACGATAACAGACACCAAAACGTACTTTAACTGAATAAACATACCTTCGGATTCGGATTTCTGACCCCTAAAATATCGGGGGTGGCAGCAATCAGGGAAATATGCTCCCAATAGTTTGGACCCCTTAATATTAATTTTACTTTTTGCTTATTTTGCTCTATTTCGAGAGCTTTTTAAGCGAATTGAAATTTTTTTAGACACAGTTATAAAATTCGTTTATCAAAAGATAATTCCTTGCACAAAATAACTTTGTACTCTTTTATTCAAGAATTGTTTAAAAAAAAAAAATTTGAATCGTAAGGTATACAATTTTTTTGCATCATTTTAAATAATATAATTTTAAATGGAAAAATGCAAAATTTGAGAGAATATGCATAATTCCTGAGAAGCAGAATTTTAAGTTTCGGACTCTTTTGAAACTCAACCCCATACCCGCTATACCCTATGTTTTGGGGATCAAAAACCCAAATGAATCGAAAAAAAGGTGCAGAGAAAGTACGTTTTTGTGTCTGAGTTCATAACTTAAAATATCATTTGCTCCTACTAATCAGCATATTTGAAGTCACTCCCTCGTGCTATTAAGATTGGGTTCTTGAAAGTGAAAATCTGATCATTAGATCAAAAGTTATTTAGGGTCGTCGGTTTTCTCGTTTCTTTCTCTCTCTTTTTTTTTTGTTGTTCTTTTTTGCTCACTGTCTCTTTTCTTCTTGTAATCAATGTAGAATTAGACGCCTCAGATCTTGAGTTTGAGACATTTGAATTTTTCGTTTCAATTTTGCGTTGCAAAAGAAGCATTCAATGTTTGTATTTAAATTTAATAAAAAGGTTTTTTTTTTAAAGAAAATGTATCTTTTAATAAATTTTTAATATTAATCCTCCATTAAAAGGTGCTTTGTATTTCAGCAATGTATAACGAAATTTAGAAATTTTTCTGACATTCTGTTTCGATTATCGGTAGATAAAGTTTTGCACCAGAATGTATTTATATAACGTAAAGTTATAATTTCAAATTACATGTTTCTATTTCTTATACATGAACAAAGTATAAGGCACATTATTAAAAATTGCATTTTAAAAACTATATTTGTACGAAATATTAAAATTGTACTAAACCATTATTAGAAAAGAATTACATAACATTCAATATCTGCCTCAAATACCATACAGGGCTTCAATATATCTTATGACTGAAATAGTTCATAAAGTAATTGCAAATGATCTGCTAAACTTCTGAGCACATTTTTTAAATTAGCTTTGCAAAAGAAATTTAGAATTTGTGTCTTAAAAGATAACTTTATTTATTAATCTTTATTATGCAATAGTTTCACTGATTTTCTGTGTTCTTTTTCAATTCGATAGATAAACTACAATTTAAATAATTGTCATCATATTTATTAAGGTAATAATTTTGTTTACATAAACTAAGAAAATAAAAAAAGAAATCCGATGGTGGTTTTTTACGTAGTACTATCAAATTTAAATGTACATACCTCTAATAATTCAAATGTACATACCTCTAATATGGGGTGGCTGGGTGGCGCAGTTGGTTTGTCGTCGGCCTTCTGAGCCCAAGTCTGCGGGTTCGATCCCCGGCCCAGACACCGGATTTTCGGGATGCAGAAAATCCTCAGCGGCCATGTCGTATGATTATGCGGCATGTAAAAGATCCCTGGAGTGCCTCATTGGCTCTTGGCATTTCCGGCAAAATTAAATTCCTAGTGCACTTTAGCATCCAAATAGAGTCTCGGTGCTGCCATCTAGTGTGACAGAAACTAGACGTCCAAATTAACATGACCAACGGTATCTCACCCATTGTGGTGGTCCTGAAAGAGTGGATACCACCTCTGGAGAACGAACTAGGTCTGCTCATCGGCAAGACCGATTGTGCAGCTCATTGGAAATAAAATTTAAAAAAACCTCTAATATTTATTTTTCTTGTTTAACTCTGCTATTAGTAGGTTAATTTTTACAATTTATTTTGATTGTTTACTAAATTAAGATTTTAAAACCAAACGATAGCTTATTATAACGAAATACTATGATATCACGCTACATTTTAGGATCTTATAACGAAGATTACTTTTTGGTGTAAATTATTATAATATGCTAGAATAAATTACGGTAAGAGAGATTTGTTAGCGAAAATTTCGAATGAACTTATCAAATAACAATATAACTTTAAATTTACCTTTTAATTAAAAATGATTACTAAGCAAAATTCTAACCCATTGGCAAAATGATTCTTGATTTGGATTTGATGACTTTTCAACTGTGTTTAAGAGTAATAGTGAGCAGTGTGCATGCGTTGCTATAGCAACCGCTGCTGTTTTTCTTTTTATTTTCTCTATCAGGCATTTTTAATGTATTTGCATAATAATAATTTAAAATATTTTTATATTCTTTTTATTAAATATGAATGCTGAAGAAAGAAAAGTATTTTGTGACGTCTTGAAACACGTACATGGGCAGGATATGAAGATCAATTCGACGACAAGCATTCATGGAGACAGTTTTTGCAATCCATGTTGTGACGTTTAACGGAGTCCATCCAGAAAGAAAAAGCATATGACCAATGGGTCATCAGAGATCGCGGTGAGGCGATCATAACTTTTTTATAATTAATACCTTTTTTTTTACTATAAAAAAATTACGTTTATAACTTCCAAAAAGCCCAAGTATTTAATTAGTTTTTTTTTTTAATATTCATTTACAGATCTTATTAGAATCATAAAGGAAATAGAACATTTCTCCTACTGTTTACCAAACAAATTTGATTTCTCAAAATATACATTTTATTTAAAGAAATAAATATGGGTACACCTGGGTAAGAAAACAGAATTAATTTATTTTAAGTGAATAATTTCAACTTTCGTAGAAGAAACTGTTAAACGCGAAAAAACAACAATTATTGGTGAAGTAATCGTGGGGATTGGTGAAAACAGGGAGCTTAGTTTCATAGTTATAAATAATTGTCTAAATAATTCTCATAAACTGAAAATCGTTTGAACTCTTTTAACTTATAGCCAAGTCGAGTAAAATTTCAACTGCAATGGGAGGCCTGCAAGTGACGTAGTGTTGGCATATCTATTTTGATTGGTTGTTGAAACGTGGTATTTGTTTAAGTTAGCAACTGTTCTTTCCATTCTATTTCGAGTAAGCCGATCCAGCCAAGTATCGATTCCCTTAAATGACATATATTTTCTTTCTTAAAAGATTTCAATTCCTTCATTAACACAAAGGCACATAGTTTGTTTTATTNGAAATTTTCGTTTGTTGCAAGATATTTCGCATAAGAACGCGTACCCCTGCTAAACTGTTCCCATACCCCTGGGGGTACGCGTACCACACTTTGGGAAACACTGCCTTAAATGACATATATTTTCTTTCTTAAAAGATTTCAATTCCTTCATTCACACAAAGGCACATAGTCATTGTGGTATAAGCCAACTAATTGCACACCGTAGTTGCCAGGTTCACAGAATAAAAATATAACACGGTTACAATAAAATACATAGAAAAACAATAAATCTAAGCTAAGTAAAAGACGCAGACGAAAAAGAATTCTATTTCAACAAATTTGATGTTTTTGTAGTTCATTTACGGCTCACTAGAGCTGCACAATGGGCTGTTGACGACGGTTTGGGAAACATCCCCGAGGATGATCCATCACAATTTCGATCCTCTGCAGAGGGGATGGTACCTCCGCTTCGGTAGCCCGACTACTTGCAAGCGAACTCGGGCACTTTACGGTAGAACAGTTTAACGAGGACTAATACCGCACACTCTCGGTTCCCACGCAGAATGATCGAAATGGTCACCCGCAGCCAGTGATGCGGTGATCCAACAAATTTGATGAGCGATACGTATTTAATTAATTTTATGTTAATTAACATACTAACTTGAGTGGGGAAATCCATTTTGTTAGTAAACGATCGCTGGCGTCCCATATGTGGGTATCAGTTGTCATCTTCTCGTGCTTGAAGTGCAAAAACCCTATTGTGTGCACTAACAGAATGCAATTTATATAGCAGTTCGTTACATATGAAAATTCTCCGATAAAAATAGAATTTTTGAAAACAAGATTTCACTGTCATGTTCTGTAGTAAAATAGTATTTAAGTTCGTTTTTACACTTAAACAGAGGCTGGTACTTTATTTACGTCATACTAGAGCTGCATAATGGGCTATTGGCGACAGCCTGGGAAATATCCCTGAGGACGATCCAAAGACATGCCATCGCAATTTTGATCCTCTGCAGAGGGGATGGCTCCCCTGTCTTGGTAACCTGACGACCAGCGCTCGAAGTCGAGCACTTTACGGTCGAACAGTTTAACGAGGACTAATACCACACACTCTCGGTTAAAATGGTCACCCATCCTTGATCAAAATGGTCACCCACCCGCTTACTGACCACAGCCAGTGATGCTTGACTTCGGTGTTCTACTGGGAACTGCGTCTTCACGATCGGGACTAGTTAAACAGAGAGAATGTAAAAGCCGCTTTGAATAAATAGCTAATTAATTAAAATAATATAAAANGGTCGAACAGTTTAACGAGGACTAATACCGCACACTCTCGGTTAAAATGGTCACCCATCCTTGATCAAAATGGTCACCCACCCGCTTACTGACCACAGCCAGTGATGCTTGACTTCGGTGTTCTACTGGGAACTGTGTCTTCACGATCGGGACTAGTTAAACAGAGAGAATGTAAAAGCCGCTTTGAATAAATAGCTAATTAATTAAAATAATATAAAATGATTTAATTATACAATATATTAATTCAAATAGTTGAGCTTATTTTTCTGCGAAGTAATGAACATGAGCTTCCAGTGTCACGTGACAAGGTTGCATTTCTCTGTCCACTTTTACAAGTCTTACTCGCTTTTTTGGATTTTCAATGTTAAAAATTCGAAGCGATTTGCTTTTCTAGAACCATTTGTCTTTTAGTCTAAAGCCGTCCCAATACATTCATTTACTATAAATTGACAACGAATTAAATATTTAAAGGAATAAAAAAAAAAGTTGTTTGAGTTCATCACACGATGCTCACGTGATAACACACATTGAAACGGCGGCGAATNTTTTGGATTTTTAATGTTAAAAATTCGAAGCGATTTGCTTTTCTACAACCATTTGTCTTTTAGTCTAAAGCCGTCCCAATACATTCATTTACTATAAATTGACAACGAATTAAATATTTAAAGGAATAAAAAAAAAGTTGTTTGAGTTCATCACACGATGCTCGCGTGATAACACACATTGAAACGGCGGCGAATCGTCTGACAAAACCTATAATTTGTTATTTAGATTAATCTACAAAGCACCCCTTCCGCCTTTTCTAAAGTGTGTATGTTATGGGGCACTTGAAAGATCGAAGGTTGTTCTGTCCACTTATTCAAGTTCAGCAACTCGATAAAAACACTAAATGGCCAATTGATTTCTTGAATTAGTTTTTTATTCCGATGTTTAGAACTCTAATGGCGATATAATAATTCAGACAGGCCATAAATTATGACGCTTAAAGATAGAAAACAACCGATCATTATCTGTCATCAGTATCTTCAACAAATAATCAGCACTATATTTATCAGATTTTCACAGCGCCGAAAAAAAGCTAGAAATTAGATCATTGAACTATTATGTTGTAATTGTAAAAGTCAAACTGTAGGTAGGTACTTCATTTACGTCGCACTAGAGCTGCACAATGGCCTATTTTTTTTCTTTTCATTTTATATACTACTAGGAGGCTTCGCCCCCTGCTCGCTGGCGCTCGCCAACCCGGTTCACCTCATTGGAAGGCTCTATCCTCTGAGCCACAGTGGCCTATTGGCGACAGTCTGGGAAACATCCCTGGTGTGATTCGAAGTAATGCACTTTTTATCTGCTACTGAGGGGATTACTCTCCCGCTTTGGTAGCCTCTCTAATTCGTGCTTTCCGATCATTCTTTAATATGGGTTTATCAGGAGTAATTCATATCAATATACGGAATTCATATGTATGCAGCCTCCCTAGCCGAGCGGTTCCACCAAACGTTCTTAAGCATGGAGGTAGCGGGCTCAAATTCCACCCTAATCATGGTCATATCATTGTGCTGTCCACCTCTGATTCTTGCCATCTTTTCTTCTATTTGAAAATGGTTAATAAGCCGTTCTTTCTATTGCGCTCAGAATCTTTTTTGCTTTAACATATAAACAAGTATTGTTGTTGTTAATTTACGTCGCACTAGAGCTGCACAATGGGCTATTGGCGACGGTCTGGGAAACATCCCGGAGGATGATCCGAAGACATGCCATCACAATTTTGATCCTCTGCAGAGGGGATGGCACCCCCACTTCGGTAGCCCGACGACCTGCGAGCGAAGTCGAGCATTTTATGGTAGCACAGTTTAACGAGGACCCATACCGCACTCCCTCGGTCCCTACACAGACTGATCCAAGTGGTCACCCACCCGCCCACTGACTGCAGCCAGTGATGCTTGACTTCGGTGATCTGCTGGGAACCGTGTCTTAACGATCAGTCCATTGCGGGACAGATAAACAAATAAGATAATTTTTCGTGGATAAGGTAAGTAGGTATTAACGCTGCCCAATGATGACGATTGCCTGGGAAACTTCCCGTAGGATTTTCCGAAGGCATGCCATCGCAATTTTGATCCTCTGCAGAGGGGATGGCTCCCCAGCTTTCGTAGCCCAACGGTCTTCATGCGAAGTCGAGCATTTCACTGTAAAACAGTTTAGCGAGGACCGATACCGCGCACCCTTGGTCTCTCTGCAGGCTGATCAAAGTAGTCAACCACCCGCTTACTCTCTGAAGCCAGTGATGCTTGACTTCGGTGTTTCATTGGGTCTTTACTATCAGTCCACTGCTGGACTTTTCGTGTCCCGCACTTTTCGTGTCCGTCTAAATAATTCGTGAGAATTATTTAGACAATTACTTATAACTATGAAACTAAGCTCCGTCCCGCAGTGGACTGATCGTTAAGACACGGTTCCCAGCAGATCACCGAAGTCAAGCATCACTGGCTGCAGTCAGTGTGCGGGTGGGTGACCACTTGGATCAGTCTGTGTAGGGACCGAGNATGGTAGTAAGAACTATAATTTTGTAACGTAAAATTTTCGGTAAAACGCTAGCATGTGAACTGAAAACATATCAAATACAATAGTTTAAAAGACCGTCGCCAATAGCCCATTGTGCAGCTCTAGTGCGACGTAAATGAACTACTACTACTACTGCCAGTGATGCTTGACTTCGGTGTTTCATTAGGTCTTTACGATCAGTCCACTGCTGGACTTTTCGTGAATAAATAATAATAAGTTGTATTGTGGCACGCCCCACCATATTTGTTTAGGGTATGCGTCAAATATCTGACCCGTCGCCGCAGCAGGCCCACTCTGGAGAGGGGCGCAGGCTCAGCCCATGCCGGTCGGGGAACCCGAATAAATAATAATAAAAAAATGATGAAGGTATGCTGCAAAACATGGTGTCTCATGAGGAACGAAATGCTTAGATTCAAAATAAAATTCTTTTTTTTTTAATGCAATACTGAAATTTTCGTTTAATTTTACAGTAGGCAGGTTGCAATTATTCATAAAACAGTGAATTTTTTTGTAAATACTCGCCTCGGTTCCGCTCGCCCATTTGATTTCTTTTAATAAAACGGTGTGACATACGCGAATTTCAGTAGCACACCGTCTCTCGTCGAAGAGTGGGTGATCGCATTAACTTGTTGACGAAAAGTTTATTTCAGAAATAAATAAAATATATATTTAAATTTAAGTAAAAAACGCTTCAAATTAAAGCAGACACGGGTGCCTGAGTGATTACCCCGACCTCTGAATGTTTATTCATCAGTCCTTATTATTACGTTATCAAAATTACATACATTTGCAGGCTTGAGTGCTCAGTTTAGGCTTTTTATTTTATATGTTTTATAACCGTCGTTGAACATCCGACCCAATTTTTGAGTTTACGACAGTTAATACTCAACTCCGTAGCCTTGTAATTGTGAATCCAATCTTGAAGACAAGTGCACTACTGGATCAATACCCCCAGAGGTATGATTTGTTATGGGAAAATGGAGGACTTTGTAATTCGACAAATGTAACGTGCAGCATCAGCCACCATTTACTACACGGGGAGTATTCGGCAGACGGGGTTAGAGCCCACGACCCTTTGGACATGGGCCCTACCAACCAGGCTATCCCGGTCCTGCAATTTAGACGTATAAACTTCGGAGGTGTTGGGATTCGAACCACCCCCTCCTTTTTTCGCAAAGCGTATGACGGACACTCGGCCATGGAGGCCTCTTATTCAGTTAGTCTTACTGATATTCCATACATTTGCAGACTTGTGGTCTCAGGCACATAGGCTTTGAATCGTTCATGAATCATAGGCTTCTAGGCTTTGAATCGTTATCTCAAGCAATTTTCCCAAATTTAAAGTTTCAAGTGTTATGTTTGCTTCGATGTGAGTAAAGGTTTTCTATCACGAATATGAGGAAGAATTCTTTCAGAAATAGATTTCATAGCTGAGCATCAGTTTTAAGAACTGAGAGACTTGGTGTAATAAAAGAAGCTCTTAAAAACTATTTTTATAATGAATATAGAAGCCTGTATGTATGTGTAGCAATAAATAAATAAATGATAGCAAACCCATATCGATCGAATAGTTTCTGAGAAATCGAATTTTAAAAAAGTCAGGCATTTAAAATTTGATTTCTCATGAACTATTTAAGGTTCCCTTCAAATAAATTCTGCCCTTTTTTCGAATTCGTTAAAATTATGCAAAACTTTGCAAACCTTGCAAATCAATTTTTTTTACATTTATTAGATAATAAAAAAATAAGGGCCGGGATAGCCTGGTTGGTAGGGTACTGGACCCATGTCCAAGAGGTCGTGGGTTCGATCTCCGCCGGTCGAAGACTCCCTTGTAGTAAATGGAGACTGATGCACGTTAAATCTGTCGAGTCACAAGGTCCTCTATGTTCCCATAACAAATTGTGGTGTAATCATCGTACTTGATTCGAGAAGTTCATGCTCTGGCGAACCTGAAAATTTCAACATACGCTCAATGCATTTTTCGTAATCTCCTTGAACTGAACTGAGGTTCAAGAAATAAAATGTGATCATCGTAAAACTTCGTTACCATCGAAACCATCGTGATACTTTGGTCTTTTCTTTACTCTTTCTTTTCTCTTTTCGCAATCTGCTTTGCGTTTTGCTTCAGTTATTACTTGCTCGATTATTTTTGTATGTTTTTAATTTTGTTGTTAAGTTTTCATTAAAGTTATGTTTAAATTTAGCATTTCTCCTTTTTGTAATCTTTGGCGACAGACTTAACTAAACATGCAGACTTATAATAAACGCAACCGATTTCTCGCCANGTGCATCAGTCACAATTTAATACATGGGGATTCTCCGGCCAGTTGATTTCAAACTCCCGTTCTCACGAACACGAGTCCAACCGAGACTATCCCGGCCCTCGGAACATTATTAGTTACACGCTTCGTAAAACAGCTGAAATGTATTTGATTTATCACACTGCTAGTAGCAAAAAGTTTAATAAGACAGAGTAAGGCCGCCATAAACCATATTCTGATACACAGATGTCTTGTAACTCAATATTTGCCACTCTGCATTGATGATTTTGAGAAAATTATAATTGGACGTGCACATGCTGTATTGTGGTCGCTGATCAACTACTCGGATAGTTGCTACAAAAGAAAGTCTGTTCCAAGAATCGTAGCATAATTCTACTACAAGTACATAACTTGTTTCTTTAAACACGTTTTTACACTATAAAATATTTTGTCTTGCAGTGTAATCATCGTACTTGATTCGAGAAGTTCATGCTCTGGCGAACCTGAAAATTTCAACATACGCTCAAAGTATTTTTCGCAATCTCTTTGAACTGAACTGAGGTTCAAGAAATAAAATGCGATCATCGTAAAACTTCGTTACCATCGAAACCATCGTGATGCTTTGGTCTTTTCTTAACTTTTTCTTTTCTCTTTTCGCAATCTGCTTTACGTTTTTCTTCAGTTATTACTAGCTCGATTACTTTTTTATGTTTTTAATTTTGTAGTTAAGTTTTCATTAAAGTTATGTTTAAATTTAGCATTTCTCCTTTTTGTTATCTTTGGCGACAGACTTAACTAAACATGCAGACTTGTAATAAACGCAACCGGTTTCTCGCCAAAAAATCATACCTCTGGAGGTATTGATCCAGGAGTTTCTTTGTCTTCTGGATTGAGCTGAAAATGACAAGGCTACGGGGTTGAACATTAGTAGTCGTAAATCCAAAATCGGGTCGGCAGTTCAACGACGGTTATAAAATAAAATAAAATAAAATAATAAGGAATGCTGAATAATTATTAAAAATTATTTTTTTGTGGGGAATTATCTACAGAAAAGCTAATTTCAGAATTGTATGAATTGTAGTTGTTGTAGTTCTAGTTCATTTACGTCACACTAGAGCTGCACAATGGACCATTGGCGACGGTCTGGGAAGCATCCCTGAGGATGATCCGAAGACATGCCATAGCAATTTTGATCCTTTGCAGAGGGGATGGCACACCCGCTTCGGTAGCCCGACGACCTGCACGCGAATCAGAATTGTATGAAGTTTCTTTTTTATTCATTTAAACATGGACATGGCGAAATATGCAAAAAGTAAAATTAGCCCTTGAGGGGTTTAAATTTCCGACCTATCTTCTCGCCAAACTATTCATTCCCTATTTCATATGTTTTTGTGTGTGTGGGGGGGGGGTCAGAATTCAAGATCCGTCGAAGAAAATAAGGTATGTTTATTCAGTAGAAGTACGTTATTGTACCTGACTTAAACTATAGTAAGCACTAACTAATTAGCTTATTTTAGGTCACCCTCTGATGAATACTAGTACTTGAATATCCGATCTTTAAGTCAAAAGTTATTCAGGGTATTTTTCATTTATTTATATGCACACGAAATATAAACTACCGTTTTATCTAATGAATAGAAAATTGTAAAAGCTTTATGATTTATGTATATGATAAAAATACAATTTTCTCATAATAGATCATTCATATCGCTTCAATAAATTAAATTAAACATTCTGACACAGTTTTTCATCGTTGTCAGTGCATTTGTATTGGCCGGAAAACCAATGGTAGGATCAGGCTAACCGTGGGAGAGTTTCGTGGTTTTCATCTCCGTGTAACGCAAATGCGGTTTAAGTCCATCAATAAAACCTCCACGAAGGCAAACTTCTCCCAATACTTGATCCAGGAGTTTCCTTGTCTTCAGGATTGAATTCAAAATGACAAAGATACGGAGTTGATTATTGGTAGCTGTAAATTCGAGATTGGTTCGGCTGTTCAACGATGGTTATAAAAATATCCCATTGTGCAGCCCTAGTGTGAAAATACTAGTACTAACACCAGAAATGTATGTTTTCATTTAGCAACGAAATGGACAACATATTGTTTTTCTTTGAAATTATTTTTTTATCCCTGTTTTAATGGCTTATAACATTCTTACTCTACTCTGCGATTATTACGTTTTAGATTATTCTCTAAATTAAGAGTATATAACTGAAAGAGTTATTATTCTACGATACCTTATTAAGGTATATTTTCAGAAAAATCTATTTAACTCAGTATTATTGACCAAATTAAAATAATATATAATGAGAAATCAAGAACTTAGCTATCAGCTTCAAGCACTATGTGATGCTTGCTCAAATTAGTATATATTAGTGAGGGAAAATATTAAATTATGATTGTCAATTCACCTTTAATTACAAAATTTATTTAAAAAACTAGAAATCCCGTGAATCCCAAGGGAATCCCCTTTCCATCTCTAAACATTTCCCTTCATATAATCCCAAAGGGAAATGTTTAGACATGGAAAGCAAAAACAGTTAAGAAGTATCACTGGCTGCGGTCAGTAAGTGGGTGGGTGACCACGTGTGGACCGAGGGTGTGCGGTATGGGTTCTCGTTAAACTATTCTACCGCAAAGTGCACGTAGGTGGTCAGGATACCAAAGCAGAGGAGCCGTCCCCTTTGTAGAGGATCAGAATTGCTATGGCATGTCTTCGGATCATCCTCAGAGATGTTTCCCAGACCGTCGCCAATAGCCCATTATGCAGTTTTAGTGCGACGTAAATAATCTATCTATATAACTTCCAAGTGTCTTTCTATTTCGTTACCTTTAACATATTAACAAAATCTGCTTACATAAAATTATAATAATTGCATATTTTGTACGCAAAACTAAATTTTTATTGACTTTTATGAAAAAAAGTGAGATAAAGAAGCTACCATGGAGGTTGGTGAACGGAACAGTACAAAATAATAATATTATAGTTTATTTGTAATACAATGTGTACTATGTTTAACGTAATGATAACAATAAAATAAATTCAATAATCTATGATTTGCAATGCAAATTGGAGTTGTTCAAAACGAAGCATCTAAGTGATTCGAATCAATAAAATCAGTTTACTTTGGTGTGATTCGAGTCATGCGATTCAGATCACAATTTGAATAAAGAGATTCTGATCAATAATTCAAATCATGTGATTGAGATCAGTGACTCGAATCAAGTGATTCGGATCAGTCATAGAAATCAAGTGATCTCATTTTGAATTTTTGTGACTTGGATCACTGATTCGAATAACATGACATAAACGACTTAATTTCAAATCACGTGATTCACATTAAATGCTTCAAAAAACTTACAAAAAATTCGAAAAACTTCACTTACTTATCACTATTTTTTTTAAAACTAATATCGACAGAAATAACTAATATCTATTGAAATAAACTGTCGATAGAAACATCGATTAACTAATATCTGATTAATGAATTATTTTAAGTAAATAAATCTACTTATTATATTGTATATTTTGCTATAAGGAAATTTAACAACGGTAAAGAAATGTCTTTTTATCTGGATTTCTTTAATTGGAATAATGAATGTGTAATAATATCTTAGGTTTTACAAGACATTTTTAACTGACATCACTGTGAGACAAAACTAACTGAAATTTCGATAGAAACAACTCATTTCTATCACCGAATCAATTCAATCACGAATAGAACCCAACTCCAATACAAATATAAAAAACAAAGAAAATTTTGAATTTATAAATACGCGTACATTATATTAAAAAAAAAAATGATTTGAAACTGAAATCATCGATTTATCGATATGAAATCATCAACCCATTTCTATGCAGAAATAATTAAAATTTGTTATTCAGAAATTATTGTAAAAAAGTATCTACAAAATAATTGATTTTCGATTGAGTATCGCAATATAAAAGAGTGCCGCAGAGAACGCCAAATGGCGATATAAACCTGTTTTGGCGAACAACTGCCGCGAAGTTTTGGAGGAGTGATCGGAGATGATTTTCATCTTCTTCATCTCGCAGACCATGTGGTTATTTTGACAGGGGAAAGGGTTCTTCGAAAAAGCGATGTGTTTAATATCGGCTTTTTCAATTTCTTCTATTTAATGATTTCTTCGAAATTAAATAAAAGTGAACAATTATCGTTATGAATGAGCGGAATTAAAAAAGGGTTTCGTGAACTTGGATTAAATTAATTTGGATACATACATTCGAGGAATATTTATTTTGTTTTACCTGGATTATGTGAGGATAAAAATGACCAGTCCATGTGCGGTGACAGTTATAATCCTTTTAGGGATAGTGTACTCTAGATATATTGATTGCACTAGTACGCACAATTTACACAGTCTTTTGAGGCACCCACATTATGCGGAGGGACACCAACATGCGCTCCAACATCATTTGCAAGTAAGATTTATGTCGTACTATTGTTTCAAAAATTATTTAACAATGTTCTTTTAAGCAGTATATATTAGTTGGAGGTTATCTATTTAATTATTTTTAAAAAAATTTTAAATCTATTTTTTAGTTGCATATTAAAATGTATTTTTTTAATATATTTTTTGTTTTATTAAGATTTATATAAACATTATATAACTTATTTTAAAAATTTAAATCACTGATGTATGTACAAAATATATAAATAACTAAAAATGGAAATAACTGCTTTATGGGTGTACAATACGAAAATTATTTAATATATACATAAATACCATAAGGAGATTTTAATGTTTCATAATTTTTGTATTTTGAATATTTTGTTGGAATTAAATACAAATCAGCCATTCATATACTAAGTATATGCAAATTATTAAAAACTAAAATCGTCGATTTGTTCATACAAAAGTTTAAAGTTATTCAATATAAGGGTTTATGTGCTAAAATTATTAAAACTATAGAAATTAAAACCACAAATTTATTTATACAAATGCTTAAAACTAAATTATTAAACTAAAAATCGATGCATTGCAATTAAAACCACCAATTTATTTATATAAATGCTTAAATCTAAATTATTAAACTAAAAAATACCCTATTTTAATTTCTAAAGGAATACAAAATTTTATTATCATTAATTTCTTTAATGAGTAATAAAAATAACAAAATGAATGATATTTTTTCGAAATTTAATCAAGCCATAAAAGTATTACAAAAGGTGTTGCTAACTTCAAAATCCAAAGTTAGTAAAATCGTGCTCATTTATATTCTGATGTTGAAAACAAAGTAAAATTTAAAATGTTCCATTACGTCAATTCAATTTCTTTTAAACAAATATAGCAGGAGATAGAAATGGAAAAGTGGTTTGACAAAATGTATTTTCACATTTAACACAGCTTCGTTCGAAACAAATCCACTTCAATTACAGCTTGCTTTTCAGTAGCCAAATGTGAGCTTCAAAATTTAATTCTATATTTAGTTAATACGATTAAAATCCGTATGACACGTGAAGAATAAAGGCGTTTAGTTTTTGTCTGACATTTGGTTCAATTTTAACATTTAAAAAAATATATAAATTTTTTTCGTTCGCAAAGTAAATATTAATGCAAAAACATTTTTGATTTAGCCAAAGTTTGTCTGAGTTTTTAATTGCAATTATTAAGAAAGGTAGGAAATTCGACCTAAATAATTTTCTTGGCCAGTTTTATGGCATTTAAATATCTTACTGAATTTAAGGAATTTTATTTCTTAACTGAAATATGAAAATATATATTATTAAACTATCCTGCAATATGCAACAATTGCAGAACAGCAAAAATTTATAATTTTTTATGTATTAATAAAAATTAAATTATCCAACGTGTCGAAAATCATCAATTTCGACGCAAATTTCGTTTTTTTTTTATTGTCTATATAAGAACTTTTGTTCATTACCTTCCTAAATCTGTTTTGTTCTCCGATCTTCAGACTTGAAGTTAAAGCAGTTTTTTTTTGTTTGCTGACAAAATGAAACAGAATTGCAGTTACATACTTGAAATGCATTTTTAGAAAAAATTTTGATTTTGAGAAAAACTAGTTTACGTTAACACACATTACAAGAAAGTTAAATATTGAATTCGTTGAAACTTTGTACGCAGATTTTATATAATGTTAGCTCTATTTTGAATTGTGAATTTAATAATTTTATTACTCTTTAAGAAAGAAGTTCAAACTTTTTATTTTATTTAAAGAAGGTCAATACTGAACAATATAATTAGTTCTAATTCATTATGTTTTTGAAATTTTTTAAAGATTTTAAAGATTTCTACTTCGAAAATATTTTGATATTGAAAAAAAAAATACTTTGATATTGACGCATTACAAATTGTTGTAGAGTCATTGGCGTGACAAGAAAAATTTGTAAGTTTTATGATCGAATTTGCAATTAATTTGATTAAAATATTTTAAACGTTTAAAGGTTAAAGCTTATTTTAGATATATAATGTTAAAAACCTGCTTGCCAAAAATAAAATTCAAGTTTTAATGAAGGCAATTTTCAAAGTTGTTACTCATTTTTACGTCAAATTGTTTCTTAGTTTTGTTTCCAAATGAGTACTTTACGGATTTGTAAAAATCTTGTTAGAGAAAAGTAAAATGCACAAATGATAATATTTTTTTACGATTTCTAAGCGTAAGTTTTGAAGAAAAAAAAGTACCTAACTTTGAAAGGCAGATTCATTGAACTTTTTATTTGTCGCAAATTTTTTGTGTTCCTCAAATTTATCAACTTCGTCTTTTTTTAATCAATATTACTTCATTGAAATTCTAGATTTCCAAACTCTGTTTAGCTAAAACTTTTGAATATTAGTTTCAGTCATTATTTTCATATTTTATTACGTATATGATGATACCAAAGGTTTTTAAAATCCAAATTATTTATGAATTTTTAAAACGTAAATTTTTTAAATACGAATTAAGAGTTGAAAGAGATCTCAGTTTGAAATAAGTATAATAAGCTTTGGGCTTATATACTTATATTAATAGGCTTAGTTTGATATAAGTATTGTTAATTCGCCCTTTTTTTGTTATAATTTTGTATTCTTTCATCAAAATAATTTTTAAACCCTTTATTTTACCCATTTTTATTAAACTGAAAACTATTATAATACTTAAACTATCATTATACTTTAACCGTAGTGATATTAAATTTTAAAATAATCATTTTAAATATTTTTTTATTTATTTTCTATTTATTCTAATTTTTAATAATATTTCACATACTAAGGCCTCCTATTTTTATAATGCGTGATTACAGAGGAAAGATATAATCTGTAAAGCTGTACAGTTTTTATTTTATAACCGTCGTTGAACATCCGTTGAAAGCCTACTATTGTTCAACTTGTAATTTTGAACCCAATCCAGAAGACAAGAGAACTTCTAGATCAAGTATTCGGAGAAATGTAAATTTTTTGATGAAACTAACCCGCATTTGCGTTGCATGGAAAGTAATACCACGAAAACTTATCTCGGTTAGCCTGGCAGCAAAGGGAATCTAACCCATGATTTATCTACCACTGAGGATATAAGTCAGCACTGTGGTCAGTGCTAGTAGGGTGAGGAATTCATGTCGACCAGTCATCGCTGGGGTTCACCTCATTGGTGACTTGAGACCCCTTTTTCTTTTTACGAAGAGTAAAGTATCTTGTAGTTTTGGATCCTATTCAGAAGGCGCTTTCGAATATCGTGATAAATATTTTTGAATCACATTTACCCTACATGGAATATATAACCTATCATCTCAGTCTAATTTAACTTTTAAGATTAGTTTGTCATTCTGGGATTGAAAAATTTACGAATCAACGGATATTTCTTGCTTCTACGATTCGAAACCTGCTGTTTTGTGTTAAGTTCTTCGGTGACATCTCTCACTCAGCTGTTGAAAAGGTTGGGATCGTGAGTTCGATCCCTGACAGCCGATTCACCAACAGGCGTGTGTATGCAGCAAGGCTGTAAGTTGGCTGTGGTGATCAAGTTTAGAGAATAGTGATCAAACTAAACCATTGTCCACGTCGTCAGAAAAAGGTCAAAAAAGCGTGGTAGTCCTGTCATAAGACCCTAAAAAACTGTGGTGCGTGATCAGGATTAGGTTATATGATGAGCATACGAAGTCCTTTCTCAATTTCATAATCTCGGGTCAAGGTTTCATGTCTCACAGTGGACTGATCGTTAAGACACGGTTCCCAGCACATCACGGAAGTCAAACATCACTGGCTGCGGTCAGTGTGACTACTTGGATCAGTCTGCGTAGGGACAGAGGGTCCTCGTTAAACTGTGCTACCGTAAAGTGCTCGACTTCGCGCGCAGGTCGTCGGGCTACCGAAGCGGGGGTGCCATCTCCTCCGCAGAGGATCAAAATTGTGATGGCATGTCTTCGGATCATCCTCAGTGATGTTTCCCAGACCGTCGCCAATAGCCCATTGTGCAGCTCTAGTGCGACGTAATTTAACAACAACAACAGGCTGTTGGGCTACCAGTACGGGGAACCATACCCCATGCAAAAGGTTTGATGGTTTGTCTTCGGATCTTCCTAAGGGATGTTTCCCATACCATCAGCCCATTGTGCAGTTCTAGTGTGACGTGAATAAAGCTCTATTCTTATTTCAAATATTTATTTTTTATATTTTCCAACTAGTGTAATATATATGAACCAAGCGGATTTTCTGTTATCAATATTCAATTATATAGTTTTTCTTTAATTTGGGCTTAACCCAGAAAACAAGAGAACTCTAAAATCACGCATTAGAAAAACCTGCTTTCGCGGGTAATTTAGAACAAAAACAACACGCGTATTTTCAGAAGAAAGTACGAAAAGTTATCTAATTTATGTTATAATTGAAGCATTGTATTAACCGGAAGAGAATGTATAGCTCGTTCACCAGCAGGAGTTGGCATCACGTGGTATGCAACGATACTATTTCGCTATATTTGGGAGAAGGTTGCGGCGATTGTATGGCAAAAATATTTATCTCGCAAACTTTATTTGCATTTTTTTAACATTAAATATTTCATAAGTTTGATGATATTTCGCTCCATTTTTTTATGACATTTCTCTCTTTTGAGTGAATAATTTGTCCTTTTTGAGACATTTTGCTGGGAAAACAGCAGTTTTTAAATTTGAAATATATTTAATGAGCTAGAGGAACGAAAGGTATAATAGAAGATGATAAA
Organism: Parasteatoda tepidariorum; assembly: GCF_043381705.1. NCBI lineage: Eukaryota > Metazoa > Arthropoda > Arachnida > Araneae > Theridiidae > Parasteatoda > Parasteatoda tepidariorum. The sequence continues at coordinate 6,324,586 of NC_092211.1, forward strand.
GCGAAGTAAGTGACTGAAAAATAAGTCACTGTGTGTGTTTGGTGCGCATTAAAGGTTGTCTCAATTTTAAGCGTGGAGATGTTTCTCTTCTTAATCCAGCGCTGAAATGAGCGTCCGAAGAGGTGGAGCCAAGTGCCAACTCCTGGAGAACGAACTATACTATTTCTTCAAACAGGGAGGGAAAAATTCTAAATATGCGCTTTTAATCCTCTTTATTTAATTAATTTTCACGAATTAACTGATATTTACTCTATTCTGCAGTTTCTATCAAAACATGCGTAATTCAAGGAATTAAAAATATGGTATTGCAGATTCTTTGTTTTATTACTCATTTTCGTGTTTGTAACTCTTGTGATCGAAATTTAGACAGAACGCGCAGTCTGAAACTTTGTACTCTTGATACTAACAGAATTTCTTATTTTTAGCAGATCAAAATATTGGCCACTTTTCGACTGATACAAACCTCCATAAGAACTAAATGACGAATTAAAAATTTTACAAACTACGTTCGTAAAGCATAGAGAAACATAAAAGAACAAAATGAAAGAAACATCTGTCTATATTATATAAAACGCTAATACGTACGTATGTATGTATGTATGTATCAATAAAACCGATGATATTTCTTTTCTCGCGCTGGCAACAGTTTTCATTTTTAATTGATTGGATTCGGCGCGCAAGAGCACGTAGTGAGCAACCAGATAACAATAACCAGAGTGAGCATTATCAGGTTGTTCAATTCAGATTCATGCACTAAAAACATGACAATATT